>NW_028263371.1:54832060-55132060 GCF_051168715.1 Poecilia mexicana
TTGACATTATTCTCAAAATATTACGTTATTCTTGTCGTAGTATGTCTATTATTTAATTAATTTTGACTTTATTTTTATAATATTTACTTTATTCTGAAATATTCATTTTATCCTCATAATATTTTGACTTCAATAAACTTTATTCTCGTATTATTTTGACTTTATTCTGAAAATATGATTTTATTCTTGTAGTGCAACAACTCATCATTATTTTGACTTTATTATTGTACGACTTTATTTTTGTAATATTAAGACTTTATTCTCATTATTTATGACTTTGTCCTCATGACTGTATTTTTCTTTGGGCATCTCTTTGGGCATCTCCAGCAGCAGGTGTAAGTTGTGGATCGTTGTCATCGTGCAGGTTGTCAGGATGGATGTTGCTTGGTAGATTGCCGGTAACCACGGTGTCGATACCCGTCTCTGAGCCAGGTAAGACTCATCAGCCCTGAGTCTGGAGGAGCTTTGCTGCAAGTAAACCACAGGATGAGAGTGCAGGGCTGTTTCCATGGCAAACCGTCGGAGCACGCTTTCTGAGCACAGCGACAATTACAGTCACTGTTAGAGCATCAAAGGCCAATTTAAACCCATTTCTGGAACCTTTAGGCACAGAGAAGGGGAGCCTTTTTGTTCGCTCTTCTTACAGGAAGGTGGATTACGCAGTAAGAGGTTCAATTTATCAGTTTTGTGCAAATCTTATAATTGCTGTTCTTCTTCTAAGCAGCAGTGGGTTCTTTCATCTCGCAGGCGCAGCTTTGGTGGGAGTTTTTTTTTCTATCATCCGCTTTTTGTTTTATTATTAATTAGCAAGCCTTCATCCTCAAATGCGACGCTGGGCACAGAGGTCTGTTAAGTCAACCCTGACTTTCATTCTTCCAGTCCAGCCTGGCCTCAAAGTCTCCAGAAGCAGCAGAGCAGTCTGACTGAGACATTTCAGTTCAACATAAAACCACGTCACTGAAACTTCCTGCTGATATTATGTAGGTTTCTGACGAAGCAGGAAAGGTAGGAAAGGTTTGGTATCAACCAATAGCTCTCATGCGACGTCACACTTTGGTGAACTTTGTAACTGATAGCAGGCGGTTGCTATGGAGTTACTATGACAACAGCAGAACTAGCTCTCACCTTGTTACTAACTTATAAACAATATAAATACATTGCAACTATAACTCAATCACAATTTTTGAGTACTCTAATACTAATGTAGCCGGGGCATATTGTTTCCCCTGAATGTGTGCTGCTGCGCCCTCTTCCTCTTGCCCATATATGGAAGATGCTGTGACAGAGTGCAGCTGGCTTGTTAGGGAGACAGGTGATCAGCATTTGCATTTAAAAGCAGGTAGATCGCTGAGATGATCAGATGCAGGCTGAGAACTTGTGCACAGGTATGTTTAACATCAATCGTGGCGTGAGTTTAGAATTTGTCTGATTCTGCCACTGATTGTTGTAGGAAACGCACTTTAGAGTGACGTCAAGAGCAACATTCACTGGTTTCACTTTAGAGAAGGTAAGGGCCGTTTCTTATGATTTATCTGGCTGGTTAATGTTCTTGTCTAACTTGATTTCTTTTGTGTGTAGGTTGGCCTGCTACTGTTTCAGTTTTTGATTTGTTTTGATTTCAATTTTTCTTTTGTTTCAGTTTACTTATTTTTAGATGTTTATTGTTGATTAAAAATAACTTTTCTTTTTTTGGGGGGGTTTGTTTAGGGAAAGGGACTTTCTATTGTAGCCCGCTGACTTGTTTTAAACTGGGACCTATGCTGTCCCTGGGTCCTAGGCTGTTTTATTTAGATTGAAGAGACCAGTGGAAGGGGAGTTTCTTTTCCTTTGTATTCACTAGGGATTTTTGTGTGAGTGTGCTTTTGTTGGGGAACACTTGGGTGTATTTGGTTATATTTTTGTTTTATTATTATTCCTCCCCCAAACAGTCAAATTTTTATCTAGTTTTAATTTTTCAGCTTTAAGGATCCCAGGGCCAGCATAGACTTCCACCTTTAGTGTGGTCATTTGGTATAATAAAATAAATTGACTATTATTGTACATGAAACATTTGTGAATTCAATAAACCGTTTGTAATCTGCAGCAGTGCCTCTGTCCATTTTTACAAACTTACCTGAGTGATCTGGTAAAAAGAAGATCTAAAGCTGTACCCAAGGTCACACTAAGATACATATAAGTGATATTTATTGTAGTACTTACTGCCAAACTAGCCACATTAGCTTAGCTTTTATCTGCTAGCTAAGATGACATGTAGCCTAATTAATAAAATGGCAATAAAAGTTTACTATACACTATTTAAAAGACAATTTAAGACTATTAAACTAAAGATATCAGGTGACTACAGTCAATAACTTTAAGGAGAAGGGAAACTGTACATGCTAGCTTCTGCAGTAGTTTAAGATGGTCTACATGAACATACTTTGACAGTCAACAGAACCTTGTTATTCATACAAAGATTCTGTACGTCTGTCACAAATCCATTGAAACACTGATTGTATGCATCCCCAGATTTCAGGCGAAGCTCCTCCATTTTGTACGGACTCTTTGTGTTTCGTTCTCTCACACATTGGTCAAGAGCGTCCACATATTTTCTGTTATTGGTCTCAAAGAAATGGATCCGCTATGCATTGGTGCTGATCACTTCCAGTTCAGACAGGAACATTTCAAATATTGCCTGTTCATCATCTGAATCTGAGCATTCTGGCTGAAAGTTTAGATCAGATCCTCAACAGAGGAATTTTAATGAGCTGAAAATGTATTTTCTGATGCAGTTTACCTCTAGGCTTTCGTTTTATTGTGAAACGGCATCTCACTGATCCCAAACACAGATTCTCCAGCCTGAGTTAAGTCTAACAAATGAATGATTTGCCTGTTAACCTCCAGGCCTGCAGAGGGAGATCATTTCAGAGCACATTTCCCAGATAAATCTGTCTTGTTGTTTTTACCTCAACGAATTAGCAGATAACATCTTCTGTCTGTAAATTAGACCTTTTATCAGTTTCTATCTCTATAAACCTGAGTGGGTAAATTTGGGGTCATGACAGGATCATGTTTAATCAGATTTTAAAAAGATGATTAGAGCATAGTCATGATCAGAATCATTTATCTGGCTGCAGATTTAAATTGCAGCCAATTTAAATCTGCTGCATCACATTTCCAACATGAAATGTGATGCTAAACATATGTTACCATGCTGATTTTAATGCGTTTCAAAAATGTTCTATATTTTATGGCAAATATTCAATATTGTATTTCCTGTAAGAGAAAAACACACAGTTTAATTAAATTGTTTTCTGAAACAGGGAAATAGTTTAAGGCTTTATTTGTCTATTTTGAAAACTTTCAGCTGATTATAGTTTGACTTCTGAATTGAAGTTTTGATTATCGTTTGTAGTCTTTCAATGGCAGATCAAATTTAAAGTTAGTGCTTTAGCATTAGCTTTAGCTAAATGCTGTGTTGCTGTAGCGCTTTAGCATTAGCTGAACCAATGTTTATGATTAGCATTTAGCTTACCTTTTAGCTAAGCACTATGTTTTCTGTTTTGTTCAGAGACATGTGGCATTGAAAAATTAATATACAAATAAAAAAATAGTTCTCACTTCTTTTGAAAAAAATAAAACATTCTAATTTCATTTTAGCATAAAATCCTCTGTTTGTTATAATCTAATAGAAGATTATAGCTACAACAACAGGGCCTGCGGTGATAAAAAGCTGGCAAAAGATGGCTTACTAACAAAATGTTTCTACTTTCAAAATGTTTGAAAAAAATCCCACAAAATCCTGCTTTCATTGTAAATTAACATAATTGTTCATTAGCTGTTTGAAGCCAATGAGGATGGAGGATTTTAGCTGCAAAGACCCAGTGGGAAATAAAAACCTTTCAAATTGATCAATTAGTAACAAAATGTTTCAACTTTACCTCCCAAAAATTCTGTATTTATTTCAGTATTTATTGTAAATTAACATGATAGGTCACAAAAGCCATTGTTTGAAGCTAGTGAAGATTTTAGCTACAATGACAGGACTAGTGGGTGTAAAAAACTGAAAAATGGATGGATTGTTAACTAAATGTTTCAACTTTACCTCCAAAAGCTTGAAAAACCCCTATTAAAACTCAGTTTTCATTATAAATTCACATGCAGGAGTGTGTTTGAAACTCCGGGTCAGAGGTTCTGCTCTAAGTGTCGGATCCCTCTGCCTCCTCTCAACATCATCACTGCGATGAAACTCTGCTTGATCCAGGAGGAGCGAGTGATGAGAGAGAAAACGAGGATGTGGGACGGGGAGGAGACGACGACCACATTCTGCCTCCTCTAAGGACCGACTTTTAAACTCTGAGCCGCGCCCCGAAGAACCCGAAGCCCCCCCGGAGGCCCCGGGACCCCTTGGTGCTGAAGGATGTCCAGGTGGTTGACCGTGAGGGAGGAAGGGCCCTCCAGCAGATGGACGAGGGACCCTGACGCTGACAGGGTTGGGGTGAGACGCGGCACAGCTGACGGAGGCAGCAGGGGCTGTCATCAACACCATCAGCCTGAACTGGACCTCCATCCCCATGCTAATTACACGGAGCATACACAGGGAAAACCGCTGACAAATGGCGACAGCTTGTGGAGGCCATTTTTCTCTTGGATTTCACCATTTTGTCAAATAAATTTGCTGTGCACATGGGAAGAAGGCAGTTTATCATCTCTGTTTTGAAGTACAGTATCAAAGTTTAAACAGGAAAGTTTTTGAAGGCGCACACCCAAAGAGATAAAGCAGGAAGTTCCCCACACTTCCTCCTGGTCATGTTTAGGTTGCAGAGTTTTGACTGAAAGCATAAGCCAGTTTGACAGCAACACTTCCAAATAGTAAAATGAAACCGCAAACATGCAGCAGGCAACGGAAAGCCTCAAAATCCCTCTACTGGGACCGACTGTGAGCTAAAAGCACCAACACACACGTGATCCACTTCCTGTGTCCCACGTTGAGGCGTTGCCTGCACCAATAAGGCATAAATTTATGATCACTGCACTGCAAAAATACAAAATTGTAGGGTATTTTCAGTCTAATTTTTAGTACAAGGATGTTATTACACTTGAAACAGGACAAAACAAACTTACAAGTAACTTTTCAGCAAGATATAGGAGCTTATTTTAAGTGAATAAGTCCTTAATATTGATGTAAAAGTTCAAAGTTACACACAAAATAATCTGCCAGTGGATCAAGAATGTCTTGTCTTATTTCACTTACATTTTTATCAATATTAAGGAATTAATTAGTTTAAAACTCGTATTTCTTGCTGAAAAGTTGCTTGTTAGTTTTGTCTTATTTCAAGTATATTAAGATATTTGCACTAGAAACTAAATGAAAATAGTTGATAATATTTTTTGCAGTGTTACTGGTGAGGTAAAGAAAAAAATCACCATGGCAACAGTAAATGGGTCAGATAAATCAGGTGGTAAAGTTTGAGTTTTGTTTTCAAAATAGATGAGTTAGAGGGGCAAATCATCTGCAACAGAACAGGAAAGGTTCAGGAATGATTTTAGGATGAAAATTGAGGTATGGACTCAGATATAACCAGATATTAATTCAAATTATTATTAATAATACATAAAGTTTGAGTCAGTTCTTTTCCTCTTGAATTTAAATGTATGGCACATGTCCAAACTATCAAAACTAATTATGTTGAATTTTCTGTTTTGCTCTTCAGTTTTACAGGAGCAAAAACGATGCTCCTCTCTTGGTTGTGCTTTTTGATCATCACAGTGATATGGATCGCTAAAATAATAACACAAATAATAAGACAATAAATATCGGTGACAATTTTGTTAGCTGACATGTGGAATCAAGATAAAGTGAACCACAGACATTCACATGACTTAGGAACCACAGCTGACAGCAAATTGCTAAAATATGTGAAGAATAACTCCAAAATCAAATAAATACATTTAATTTATTTATATAGTCCCAATTCACAACAAATGTCATCTCTATTCACTTTACAAATAAAGTAATTTCAATTCTACTGAAGAATTAAAGCGCATGCAGTGGATCATAAATAAAAATAAAATGTAAATGTTAAACTCCACCTCAAAAAATGCTTATAATTGCCCATTTTAATAGTTAAAACACCAAATATACCTGAATGTGCTCACAGTGGAAATCATACCAGCACTAATGCAGAAGGAAACATCTACAGTCTTCCTTATGTCTTTAAAATATTACCTGTAGTTACCTCATATCGTTAGCTTAACAGTCTGAAATGTTTTTTAATAGCATATTTCAAGGTAAATTAAACTTTTATTGATATTCCCCTAATTGTTTTGACAAGTTACAGTGGTATAACACAGTTAATTGTTTAAAACAGATATGTTTTTAATAAATCCTATTGCAGTAAGTAAAAACATCTTGTAATGTATCTAATTACGGCATATTTAGTAATAGAGTCTAAAGTGTTTCTGTGTCAGCGCTGATGGATTCGGTGGAAAAATCCGCCGTACTGCAGATAAGCCCCGTATTGTTTTCCCAAACTGGAGAGAGGCTTTATAAGCAAAACTGACCTAATCTAAAAATATGTTAAGATTGTGTGGGGATATTTTAAAGATATAATCTCCCCTGACAAATTGTCTTCCAGGCTGGTCGCTATGGGAACAAGATTAATTTGTTTTCCACTTGTGTCACGAGAAAAGGAAAACAAAGAGGAGAGGGAACGTCAGTGGATATGTTTCCTCATCCCTGGGTGTGTTTCATTATCTCCCAGCTGTTCAACAGACAGAAAGCACACAACACAACCTGCACTTTATTTTGCCTCCAATTACACTAATGTAAGTTCCTCTGTAGGCTTCAGTGCTTCCAAATTGTGGAGCTAAAGAGGAAAGGGTTTCGGCTAAAGGGTCCATTGTGCTGGGTAAATCCTTGGCTTAGATTGAGATGAAGGCTGGACCAGTTCCAATTAGTTTGCCTCCTTTGCTGCTTCATATCTTGCCAGGACTGGGATTGCCCAGTACAAGGAGTCATTCTTCCACACTCCAAAATACCAATCTTTATTTTTTTTTGTCTAGTTTATTGTGGAAACATCTTAGTCCACTTATAATAAGGTCAAACTAACTGATAGTAACTTTTCAGCAAGATATGGGAGCTTGTTTCTTGTTTAAGTCAATAATTCCTTTATGTTTCTAGTTCCACTGGCAGATTATTCCACTTATAACATAGGAAAATGTCTTGTTTTACGTCAAAACACGCCAGTGCAACTAGTACTTTTTAAATCAATATTAAGGAAAAACAATTTACTTCAACTTGCAAAGAAATTAGACCAAAGTTACATGGTAATATTTTGCGTTTTTGCAGTGTAGATCAAAGGAAGACACTGCAAAACCACCAAATCTTACCAAGTATTGGTGTAGTTTGTAAATAACTTTTCAGCAAGAAATAGAAGTTTTTAGATCAATAATTATTGAATATGGATTTTTAAAAAGGCAGATTATTTCACTTATAAGAATACAGTTTTTGCATATAATAAGTAGAAAAATCCACCAGTGGAACTAGTAATTTTTAACAATATGAAGGAATTACTGACTTAAAACAAGCTCCAGTATCTTGCTGAAAAGTCACTTTTGAGTTCCCAACAATGCAAAAAACAACAAATCTTACCAAGTATTTTTGGTCTAGTTTCCAGTGGGAACATCTTAGTACATTTCTGCAGGGTATGGGTGCTTGTTTTAAGACAATAATTCCTGAATACTGATTAAGAAAGGTAACGGTTCCAAAACATTTTCCATGTTATAAGTGAAAAAATCTGCCAATGGAACCAATATTAAGGAATTACTGACTTAAAACAAGCTCCTACATCTTGGTGAAAATGTAAGTTTCTTTTGTCTTATTTCAACTGTACT
This sequence comes from Poecilia mexicana, assembly GCF_051168715.1. NCBI lineage: Eukaryota > Metazoa > Chordata > Actinopteri > Cyprinodontiformes > Poeciliidae > Poecilia > Poecilia mexicana. Next base: position 54,839,936 of record NW_028263371.1, read on the forward strand.
AATATTTTTGCAATAAACTAGACCAAAATTAGTTGGTAAGATTTTATTTTTGTAGTGTGGGACAAATGAAGGGTTCCCTACACTGCAAAAACATCAAATCTTATCTAAGTATTTTTGGTCTAGTTTCAAGTATACTGACTTACAAGTAAGTTACAAGACATTATAGCTTGTTTTAGGTCAAAAATTATTGAAAATAGATAATAAATGACTAGATTCACTGGTAATTTTTTTCACTCATTAAATAAACTTTTCCCGTGTTCTAAGTGAGCAAATCTGCCAATAGAACTACAACTTTTTCATCAATATTATTATTGACTTCTATATATTCCTGAAAAGTGGCTTATAAGTTAGTTTCATTTTATTTAAATTGCACTGAGATATTTTCACTAAACTGGACCAATGATACCCGGTAAGATTTGGTGTTTTTGCAGCGTAACCTCTAAAGTGAGTAAATTAGACAAACGAGTCACAAAAGCCAAACGGTGAGCCTAATTATGACAGTGGAGTTGGGTATTCATGCAGAGACTGAGACCAGCTACCTGCTTGTATAATCTTGAAATAAAGGTCAAGAATCTGTTAAAGGAAGCTGGTCTGCCCTCAGCACTTTGGCATGTGCTGTTTGAAAGACGGCAGAGCATAATGAGCTCAGATGAATGGGATTAGCCACATGGAGACAATTCAGTGTCAAAGGTTTTCTGTCAAAAATCACTGTTTTTAGGGGATTTTGGGAAATAAACCAAACATGTCCATCAGTAATCCTGAATGACAAAATTATATGACTGAGAAAAGGAAAAAGATCAAATGCTGCCAGTTTTACAGGGCAAGTTGTCATTTCCAAATGTTTGCATTGACCTTGGCTTCCAAGCTTGTTTTCCATTTTAAATCAGATTTTTTTCTCCTGTGTGGGTGTTGTCTTTGGGAGGTGGGTTGTTCACACTTCAGTGAGCAGACTCTATAGCCTCTCGCCCAAAGTCGGCCATTTTCCCAGCCCTTTGCCCCGTGTGAATGGATACCCTCTCTCCTCATTTACGCCCACCATGAAAGGAAAAGGCCTTTAATAATCCCCTCCTTTCGCACTAATCAGCAGCGCTCAGAGGGATTCTGCAGAACCAGGAGGTTCCTGCCTTTGTGCCGGCCTTGACCGTCTTCATACCGTTGGCATTTTCTGGCAGGATCCGTCACCCCGGGGCTTTTTCATTTGCTCTCTATTGACTTGGTGTTAATTGGGTTGGGATAAAGATGCATCCAGATTTCAACCTTGGGTTCAATCATCTTAAAGCTTTATTGTGCGTTTTTTAGATAGATAGATAGATAGCATTTATTGTCACTGAACAGAATTCAACGAAATTTCCATTGCAGCTCCCGTGCAAAAGGTCAAATATATACAGTATAAATAAGCAAACACACAATAATAATAATAACAATAATAACAATATATACAACTAAATTAACTAAAGGCACTCAACCATGCCAAAGAAGTAGCAGCAGGTCCAATTATGGCAAAGTACAGATAATGTGACAGTGCAAAGTGCAGAACAATCTGGCTGTGTGGGGGGGGAAAAGGGGGGGGGGAGGAATATGTATGTGTGACTGCGAGGTTATGATATATGTTGGAGGGGGGGACGGCAGGGAGTAATGGCTCTGACGGCTGTGGGGAAGAAACTGTTTCTCAGTCTATTTGTTGTAGTCCGTATATTCCTGTACCGCTTGCCTGATGGCAGCGGCACAAACAGTCTGTGACCCGGGTGGCTGGAATCCATCGCTATGGATCCAGCTCTCTTCTTGACCCGGTCTGTGTAAATGGAGTCCAGGTCTGGGAGGGGGCATCCCACAATGCCTTGTGCTGTTCTCACCACCCGTGTCAGTTGTTTCCTCTCCAGTGCTGTGCAGCTACCATACCACACAGTCATGTTGAGGCAGAGGATGCTCTCGATCATCGCCCTGTAAAAGTTCACGAGCAGCCGTGAGGAAAGTCCAGCCCGTCTCAGTTTCCTGAGGAAGAAGAGCCTTTGTTGTGTTTTCTTCACCAGGTGGGAGGTGTTTGTGTTCCAGGAGAAGTCAGACGTGATGTGGAGGCCCAGGAACTTGATGTTGTCCACACGTTCCACCACTTCTCCATCTATGAGAAGGGGAGTGTGAGCCGACCTCCTGGACCTTCTGTAGTCCACAATGACCTCCTTGGTCTTCCCTGTGTTCAGCACCAAGTTGTTGGCTGAACACCACTGAGTGAGCTGCAGAATCTCCTCTCTGTAGTGGGTCTCGTTGTTGTCTGAAATGAGACCCACTACTGTTGTGTCGTCCGCGTACTTCACGACTGTGTTGGTGGGGTGGATGGCCACGCAGTCGTGTGTAAACAGGGTGAAGAGAGCTGGGCTGAGCACACAGCCCTGCGGCGTGCCTGTGTTGAGGACCAGTGGGGACGATGTTGAGCCACTTATTCTCACCACCTGATGCCTGTTGGTGAGGAAGTCTCTGATCCAGTGGCACAGTGAAGCGGGCAGCCCCACCTCGAGTAGCTTCAGCACCAGCTTGTCTGGAATGACGGTGTTAAATGCTGAGCTGAAGTCTACAAATAGCATCCTGACGTAGGTGTTGGGATGCTGCAGATGGGTCAGGGCTGTGTGCAGAGTGATGGAGACAGCATCCTCTGTTGACCTGTTCGCTCTGTAGGCGAACTGAAGGCTGTCCAGGTTTAGACGTTTAACAAGCAATGAATGGATGTTTGAAAGAAGGAGATTGGCGGGTGAAATCATGGAGAGCCAACGGGGGAATCGATGGGAGACTGAAATGTTTGTTTGAGAAAAATCCCTCAAAATTTCAGCATTTGTATCAAATTCATCATTTTGCCAGGATGAAGCTACTACTCAGTTAGTCAAGGTGCCGACACAGAGAGAGAAAAAAAGACAGAATTCCCGTTGTTTTAAGTTATTCTTCAACGGTTTTCAGCATTAAGCACTAAATTAATAACGCCTACATCTACAGGTTTCGTTTTGTGAACGGAATACACATTTCCGGGAAATTTCTAACCGGCAGCCATCTTGGCAGGCGGTTACATGGAGTTACTATGACAACAATAAACAAACCACAAACTTAGAAGTCGCTCTCGCCTTGTTACTTATAAAGACTGTAAGAACATTACAACTATTACTCCATTGCTGTTTGTGAGTACTCTGTCCACATCTGTGTAATACCAAGATAAATATTAATGGTATTTGCTGTAGTTCTTTCTGTCGAACTAGCTAAATTAGCTTAGCTAATGTAGCTTTTAGCTGAAAGTTAAAGAATCGTCTTTTTGCCCTCCAGCGTTGGGCGCATGCGCGAAATTTCCGGACGCAAACAATAACATGCAGCGTGTCTATATTGTTTGATGCACCACAATGTCATTTCCAATATTTATGTCATTTAAGTAAGGCAATGGAGATTATCTCAGAGATAATCTTGCTAACATATCAGGGCATTACACTAAGCTACGCTAAGCTAACCTGAGCAGCATCCATTTGTATAAATCTGATGTTTCTATTTTAAGTATCATCTGCCTGAAACAGTATTTGTCTCACCATTACTGGGGCTAGCAGGGTTGGGCTTCAGGGGTATAACTGTAACAAATAGAGTATCCTGTTAAGAGCATCAGGGTGTTTAAGTGTGTAATCATTTGTTGCCTCTCATCCCTGCGGACCCAGCAGCCAGATGGAGGGAAGTCAGCGCTGGAAGACTCATGAAATCCCAGCAATTTGAGAGTGCACCCCAAGGAATCTCATTAAAGCAGCTCCACACGTCAATGATGCAGCCCCGCTCTGCTGTTTTTCTTACTGAGCAGGAGCTGTCCATGACGGATTAACTGGATAATGGTATTGGTTTCACATCAGCACTGCAGCAGGAACACCACAGTGGATGTACCAGGATAGCCCGGCTTTTCCCTCTGCCTCCTGCTTCTCGGCTAAGTAATTATTCCTTAAGCCCACCTACCCAGGCAAACAAAAATAAAATTGATTTCCCATTATGTGAGGCGCAGCTCCTGCTGTGGAGGTCCTGTCAGGGTGACCAGGCAGGTGCAAACATGTCTAACCTGCGTGTCCCTGGCTGGTGTGTCGGATCGCTCGCTGAAGAGAACACCACCTAACACCATTTCTCCACACAAGAGTCGTTCAGGCTCATAGTGAGAGAGCGAAAGCTGAATGTTCACAATGACACACTGCAGCTTTGATTGAAAAAGACTTCCTGCTCTTGCAGCTTAGCCACTGTATCCCTAACTGGATCTTCTCCAGTCTTTGACTTCGTTTCAGACTAAATAGATCAAAGGATGATGATGCTGGCTGGTTTTGCATATTTAGATCCCAGATCACTCAGTAAATTAATGCACAATGTCTGAAAAGTATTTTGGGAAGTGTTTTATGTCGTTAAGAAAGGGGCGGATCCTGAAACTTTCCTTTATTATGCTGCTCCTAATTGGCTGGGATACACAAGAGCACAACACACACCACACACACACACACACACACACACACACACACACACACACACACCTTAAAGGACTGACCTTCAGGGAGAAAGTCATATTTTTCACTTGAAGCAAATATGAGCTCCGCTGCATCAATATTTGGTCCCTTTACATCATGAAACATAAAAGCCGTTGGACTGTTTTGAGTGGAGGAAGGATAATTTCATTCTGCAAATAGAATGCCCCTTCAAAACAATAAATGAATAGCATACTCTTATAATATAAATAAGTTTATTCATAAAACACTTTCATGCAATGTACTAAACAGTTACAAGGAATTAAAGACAGAATAAAACAGTAGGAAGGGATTTGTGTGTTAATTAAAAAGTCTAATAATTGGTTAAAAAGATACAAAAACTTAAAAAAAAAAAAGCTAAGATATGTTTATATGATTTTTGCATATTTGTTAAAATTGTCACTATAGCTTGAGATAAAAAATCAAGCTCTGTGGTCCTACTGCCATCTGCAGGAATTCACCAACAACCAATCAGAGCCAGGATGAGGGTCTTGGTGCTGTCAATCAGGCTGGCGTACGTCTGCTGGGCAGGACACTGGCTGTCCAGTAGATGGCAGTGTATAAGACATAGGAGCTTGTTTTAAGTCAGTAATTATCTATATTATCTGTGTTCAATAATTATTTACTTAAAACAACTTCCTGTAATCTTGCTGAAAAGTTAGGTGCAAGTTAGTTTTGTTTTATTCAAGTGTACTAAGATATTTTCACAAGAAACTAGACAAAAATACTTGTTTTTTTTCAGTTGCTACACACAAGAAAACCTGTCTTATTAACGAAGTTGAAAAAACAAAACGTATCAGTTTGTTTTTTGTCTGATGCAATAACAATAAATATAACAGGATTTATTTTCTTTCCACTTCCTATTTAGGGAATATTTTTGTGTTGTTGCAATAGCAGCATCCATTTTAATTCACAGCTGCTATGGCCGCCGAAGCAGGTGTCATTCACAGCGGGCCAACTCGCCCAAAGCCTCGAGTGGCTGGAACTCATTAGAAAAAGCTGACCGTGTTTTGGTGCTGTCATAGTTTGTTCATCCAGAGACCCAATGTGAGACATTCCTCGGGGCGGAGAGAGGTTAATCAGCAGGGCGAAAACAATGAGCTGAGGTCCTGCAGGTGGGGAGGGATGGAGGAGGAGGAAGATGATAGGTGATGTCCGAGGGAGTGCGAAGGACGGCGCACTCCTGAAATGGTCGACTGTGAAATGAGAAGGGTGCGTTTGGAAATGCACAAGGACGTCCAGGATGCTGCTCCTCTCTGTGCATGTAGCAGATTTCTTCTAACTGAATACAAAGTCACAGCACAGCGTCTGTGTTGAATTACAAAAACTTCCACTTCTGTCACCTGTGAAAGATGCTGCATTATTGTGAGACTACAGCAGATCCTTCTGTTCACTTTCATTCCCCCCAACGCTTTGCAGAGTTGTCATCTTGTGACGCAGCGCATCTGTTCAGAGCGCCACACTCCTTAGCGTTATTGATGGCAGAGTTAGGATGGCATGACGGGAAAAAGTCAGACGTCTTTACAGGCAGCAATCAATAGACTGTATAAAATGAGCTTAAACGGAAAGAAAGGACTCTTGAAGAACCTCTGCAGAGATGAATTCCCCTCTTCATGTTAAAGCAACAAATATGTTATGATTTTATTAAGTTTTTATGTGATAAAAGACAAAATAGTGCATAACTAAAAATTATTTGAAATGATTTCCATTTGGAGGCAAGAGAACATCTCATAATATAGCATTGAACATTCAACTCAAGTTTATTTGCATAGCACATTTCAGCTTGTTAAAAGTGCAAGGAAGTGCTGCATAAACTTTACCCCTTTCAAAATAAGAGCATAAATAGAAACGTCCAATTCCTTGATAACCAAAACTTCAACACAAATGTTTAACTTTACTCAACTGAAAGTTTACAAAACAGCAAAATAAATTTGTATTTTAGGATTTATCCAGAAAAATTAACTTTGGGGAAGCCAGTTGCACTAAACTAAAAATTAGCTTTGCTATTCGCACATTAGCAGAAGGATGTCTACCACTCCAGCTGAGTTGGTGCATCAAATAAAATAAAAAAATTCATTGAAATTTTGTGGTTGTAATGTGACAAAAGGTAAAAAGTTCAAACATCTAAAGGACTCTATGCTGTTTTCATTGTTCTTAAGTTTCTATTCAATTCTGATAGGAGGTTCCATCTTTGAAACATGGATGATAATATAAAATATATGTGAGAGTGAATAGCTCTCACAGTTGGATGCATGCGTTATAGCCCCACTCTAACCACTAATGGCTGAGGCCCAGTGTCGGTTGATGGCCGGTCCAGCTGTAAAACTCACTGTGGTCGGCCTTTTATGAGACGCCTCTGGACCCCGGCCCATGCCAGGCTCACCACACCGCCCCTGCACAGCCACTTACACGCAGCAAAAATTACCAGCAAACCCAGCTATGACAAAGAATGATTCAAACCAGACAGCACAGACCAATCTACACAGAGCTGCCTTGTTTTTATGGCTGCTGGGTGGATCATTTATTTTCAGGAGATAATGTCAGCAGAGGAAATCGCCAATACATCAAATACCGACACTCACCCTTCAAGGATCTTCCAAACATGTTAATATGACCCACCTACCTGCTGCAGTTCTCTGCATTCACCTGCTGCTGGACGCATTCATTAGCTGATATCTGGACATGTTTGCCTGTTAACATGCAGAAGTCTTAGTCATTAATGCCTTAGTTATCAGGCTGAGCCATATGCTGTGTAGGTGGCAGCAAACGGTCCAGACAGATCCGCTGGCAGCGCTCTCTGCAGCCCCCCTGACTTTTTCCTCTTAGCTTGACAGCAAAGCACGAGTTTAGTCTCATCTTACTATGTTTGATAACGCCGGGCTCTTCTGTTTCTGTGGAATTAACAACTGAAGAAAAGGGAAAATTAAAACATCTTACTGTAGAGATGCACCGATTTCTAATCACTGATTATTTAAAGCTTGGATCTGCAGTATTTGGCAAGTAAATAAATACTTTGACACTTTGTGAAGTGACAGATATCATAGGTAGTGTTGTATTAAAATACAAACATTTGTGTAAGTACACGTCTTCTCATGTAAACCAACAATGTATCTTCTATGGACAACCTTCAGTGTGACGTCACGCCTCCATCTCCCTGCCGGAGGGCAAAAAGCTGCTTGCTGACGATGACTAGCATTAGTTTTAGCTGTTCAGTTATCAATATAATGTGTTAAATCAAGCCAGAACCATTCTTCAAAAACCACAAACATACATCTTACAAGTCGTATTTTACTTGTTTATCTTCGTCATACCTAAGCACAAGCCATTAATTTTCTCTTGAATCTTTCTATACAACCTGAGAAAAGTTAAGCTGAAAAATACCCTGAGCTGTTATAATAAACTGCAATTATGCTGTACTGGTCAAACTGGAAAAGAAGCCAGAGTTACGCCAGCAGAGAGGTTGACAGGCTCACAGACAGATCACGAAATGCTGACCAAACTTTCACGTTTCTGCTGAAACTATCACTGCTAAACTCTGGGGCTGCAAGTAATCGACTTAGTTATCAATTCATCTGTCGATTATTCTGACTATTGAGCATTAAAACATGTAAATAGACAAATAAGGCAATGTCTTTTTTAAATAAGAAAAACTAAAAAAATTCAATAACTTAGCATTCCTTCAGTGAACAACTGATGCATCTGCAGCTAAAAAATACTTCAACATGTGAAAAGTTCAGCGCTTTCTGCTCGACTTGAGGCAAATCTGTTTATTATTTTTAGGTTTAACTGACAAATGATAATAACTGGATAGCTAACGGTGCTTAATGCCGTTCTTTCATCAAACGTCCTTTTTTTGAGTTTGTTAATTTATTCGACGACTAAATTATTTGACGATTATTTCAATAACCGATTAATCGTTTCAGCCGTCCTTCATTTTCGTGCTTTGCATGCAGAGGAAGTGAGTCTGAGCGGCCTGCTGTCTGTTGCTTCTTGTGGAACAGTCAGTCATGTTAGCTTACATGTTTTGGCCAGACTGGAAATGAGACGTCCAAATGAGCCCTCAGAGGCCATTTCTCCCAGGCTGTATTTACAGCATGTTGTAGCGGAGGAGCTTCGTCCAGAAGGCAGCTTCTGTCACCCGTCCTAATGTTCTCTGCTTTGCAGCTCCACTCATAAATCCCTCACTTCAACAAGACACCATTAGAAAGCTACTAAATCTGTGTATGGTGGCAGTTGAACTTGTTGAACAGCATTCTGGAATCTAAATGACAACCCAGCCCCACGATTTCCCCTCGGTTACCTCATTAGGTTGGATATTTATTGGCTTGGCTAAGTCTGTGTTTTGATTTCATAAAGTATAAATGGGGCTTAGCTAACATGGGAGTTAATCATTAATAACGGAGTGATTCCTTAAAGGTATGTGTGAAATGTAAAACAGATGGAGCTTATAAAGCCAAGTACTTCTGCATGCTCAGAACTATTTTCTCCTTAATTTGTCAAAATTTGGCTCTTAAGCTGGTGAAATGCTGAGTCTTTGATGGGACTTTCCAAAGTGTAAGTACAGATGTTGCTGCTGTTCTGAGGGCAGGACTGTGGTGCAGTTCCTATACTCGCCCTTAGGGGGCGCGGCCGTTTAGCGAGCAATGCTTTGTTTTGGGTGGAGCAGTGTAAGTCGGCAGTCGCCATGTTTGGAGGCACTTTATGTGATTTCTACAAGTGTGTGTCTTTAATACTGGTAAGTTACAGTATATTTGATGTTTCAGAAAGATAATTTATGTATTTTGTAACTCTGAACATTTTCTGTTTGCTCATTTTGTAAAAGCTATGTCTAAACTAAGCTAAGTTTTCCGTTAAACTGGTGATTTTTATCATGTTTAGTTGCTAAACATGATAAAATGTTTATCATGTTTAGCTGGAAACACAAGACTGGAAACACAGTCTTGTGTTTCCAGTCTTGACTGGAGTAGTCAAGACTACAAGACTGGAGTAGTGAGAATAACGTTACCCAATATGGCTTAGGCTAAGTAAAGGCTATTGGGGCTAGAAGACAAGAATGTGACTAATATGTAACCTGCTAACATGATATTTGATGTTTACATTGGATTGTAGTTTGCCTTAAGTTTGTTTACTTTGTTTTGTAAAACCACACACACACACACACACACACAAAATCCCCTAAATTTACCTAAATCTTTCAATTAAAGAACCAGAAAATCTTCTGTCTTTGTCATTTGCTTGAGGATCATTGAAGCATTTAACCCAGGGGTCTCCAAGGTGTGGCCCAGGGGCCATTTATGGCCCTTGGAACATGGCCCCTGACTGCAGTTCAAGAATGGTACAAATGTGGCCCTATAGCAATCGTTTTGGTCATTAATTTTAACGACAACTTTAATTCTTCTTAATAGAAAGTGTTAAGCACAAAGTATTTAATTTTAACTTCGTCGTGAGCAGAGCCATAAACATTAAGTGACTTTTTACTCTAAAAACAAAATGACTGTAGCACATTTTTGACTACTCAAACGCAGAAATGTGCTTGTTTTATTTTACATTTCAGAGTTTTTTCTAACAAGTTTTTCCCTTTTTTTCTTGAAAATTTCTAAGATGAATCTCAAAATTTCTGAGATTCTTACAAATTTTCAACTTTTCAAACTCAGAAATGTCAGAGCTTTTTCCTGTAATATCTGGGATTAATTTAAACATTTCTGTGTTTTCTGGTGAAAAATTTCTCTACTCTTTTTCTCCATCTACAATGGCCCTAATATGGTAGTATTGGGGGGTAGCAGCTGACTCATCCATCGCTAACAGAGAAGTAGCATCAAACTTTACCTGCAGGAGCTCGATGGACTCAGCTGCAGCCGGCCTTCGGATAAAGAGAACAGGCTGCTCATGCAGGCTGCTTGGTCTCCGGCCAGCTTCGCATGCTGAGAGAAGGTCCTGCGGCCTCCCTCACATTTCACCAGCACTACATTTGTTCGATCTCCTCTCCACTTCCCTTACCATCTGTGGTCTTAATGAAGCCGTCACGAAGCCGTCATTCAGTCACAAGCGGCTCCGTCTTGCTAACAGGGAAGCAGCAAAGCCTGGAGCTGAAACACAAAGTTCCAGTGATGACTTTCTCCTCGTCTCCATTTTTACCTGCAACGACTCAACCTTAAAAAGTAAAAAGGCCAGGCTTGGCTTTTACTCGTTCTGGGGATAAAAGCACATTAGCAGAATGAGTAATGACTAATCACAGCATGGCGTGGAAAGTCTTGAAGCAAACTGAGATGGTAGTCGTGAAGAACAAAAGAGAAATTCTTGCTGTTGGAGGCGGAGGAGTCATGGCAACGGCCGACCGCTGGGAGGCTGCGGATCGACAGAAGGGATTCTGGTTCTCGTTCACATGGAGTCGCACATGGCTGCGACGGAACCGAAGGCTGCACAGATCCGCACGAATCCACGCCCTCTTGTTTGTTAGCTATCAATGTCTTTTGTTCAGCAGGCAGTGTGGTACCCACGCTTAGACACACTGACGCACAAAGCATCTCTGCACGCCGCGACGCGGCCGCTGAGGAGAGAGGAGCTAATCCTAAATTATAGAAATGAAATGTCAGAAGCTGAAAAAACTGTTTCCCACTCGCAATGAGAGATGCTATTTTTATTCAGTGTCAGAGTTTAACAGTATCAGAAAATAGTTGTTAACATGTCAGATATGATTATTATATTGTAAAAGCAGAATCAGAAGTTTGATTTAAGGAAAACTTTGGACATTGTTGCTTAATTTTTCATAATTAATCTATTTACCAATGAAAAAACAAGAAAATCCATCCATCCATTTGTAGTTAAATCATAGAAAACCAAATTCAATTCAACTCAACAAAGCTGTATTTATGTCATCCAAGTATCTTCAGAGTCATTGTGGTTATTTTTTCATGAAGGAACTTCAGAAACAATCAGATTTCCACCCAAACTGACTGAAGAACCAAACTGACTGTATCATGACATGCTAACATCTCTACTACTGTGTACCACAAATGATATTTCACAGTAATATGTCCCAGCTAAGTAGTAGGAATGTGCGATACAATGGTATACGATAGAAACAATAGAAAATTGGCTTGCAATACAGACCTGTAGTCTGGCGGCTAACCACGTAATGCTTGTTAATGTCTTACTGGCCGGCATCAAAACAGAGCAAGTGGAAAGCAGCACAACTGAGTATTTAAAGGAAGACCTTATGAAAGAGGCAGGTGTGAAAACATCAATTATCTGGACCTGGTTCGAGTTTAACGTCCCACGGTCTCAGCCAGATGCTCAGGAGGAGTGCGGCAGATGTCACGGTCAGACAGCAAGGGGGAAAAGCGCATGCGGGATCGGTGCAACCCCCGCCAGGATGCAGATGGGGTAAAGAGAGTCCAACGGACCCCATTTCTACCCCTCCTCCTGTCTTAGAGTAATGCTCAGGAGGAGTGCGGCAGATGTCACGGTCAGACAGCGGGGATGGAGTGACAGTCTGATGGTCTTTTCGAAACCACAAGAAGAAAACATCGTAAAAACGTAGAGTGTGACTCCAAATGACCGCGCACAGAGTAACAAACTTGTGGGATTTAAATGTCTCCATCTCTAAAGACCGCAGGAGGTTTAAACAGTCAGAGCAAGAGCAGAAAAATGTAATCTGCAAAGTGTGTGGAAGGAAATACAAGCAGTTTGTTTTACTACCTTAAAACAACGCATGTAGTTAGCTGAAAACCAGCAATGCAGCTAACTACAAGATCCAGTCACAACACTGGGAATAAAATGTAAGATTAACACAAACATCCATTACGTTAAGCTTACTGTTTCTATGTAGAGATAGATATTTCACTTATTTATTTTACTTTGATTTAACCAGGTAGTCATCATTGAGACTATGCTGCTGCTTATCATTGCCAGGTCTCCATTAAAATTAGATTTTTTAAGGGAAGCAGCAGCATAAAACAAAAATAGTTACAAACAAATAACGTTCACAAAGATGTGTGTTAGACAAGTTTTAACACTTAGATAAATATTTACATTCCACTCAAATAGTATGTGATTTTTTTTGTTACTGTTGTAAGTTTTACATATTGTGACATTTATCGTTACGGCCACCCATCACAATTGTGATATGAATTTTAATCCATATCGCACGTCCCTACTAAGTAGTGTCTCTGCTTCTGTCATGGATAAGTTCAGATTTACTGCTGGTTGGTTGGATGAAATTTGTACATTTCTGTGGTCTTAAATTCCATTTATAGTGGTCTTAAAAAGCCTTAAATTCGACCATAAATCTATCTTTCCATCTCCCATCAGATAAATTCAGGCCATTCCAGTTCCTATGTGTGAGCTAACAGGCTGTGGTTTTGTAAAACACAAAAGCAGCAGGAAACATCTTACTTTCTGTGCAATTTGAAATGTGTTGAACTTGTGATCTGAGCGTGACACCAGAATATTCATCTGCCAATAGTGAATATCTGGAGAGTCTTTCAAGTGGTTTCTGATCAAAATAATTACCTCACCAAAATGAGGCCATGTAGCTCCACTGTGACTCTGGATTCATGTTAAAAGACTTCCCCAGATTTAAACGCAAAATAAATTAAACTATGAGGTGTTGCTTTTCCCACCAGAGCTAGTGAAGAAAATGCTTTTTTGTGAGTGTCAAATTGGGATGAATAAGCATTCCCAAGAGCCAGGGGTTGTTCTGGGCCGTGGGGAGTGTGGCCACATTGACGTTGGCCAGCGCTCTCCTTTTATAGACGCAGGCAGCCAAAGCTAGCAGGCCATCTCAGCGGCCGCTAAGTCTGGACAGACACCCACAACCACAGGGCCTGGAGCGAGCTTCATGCTCCGTCCCTTTCATTTATCCACTCATTCTGTCATTTCTTCAGCTGCAGCATTCGCCCTCTTTAAGCATCTGTCTCTGTCAGACTCACCTCCCACCAACCCCCAAACCTTTGGCTGCAAACGCATCCGCCTTCATGCTTTTTTACTTCTGGATCCACTGCTTGGTAAATTGGCTTTCAGAATTATCAGGAGAACATACATGTGCAGAAAAAGATTAAGAGAGGGAATTATGCCCAGCATGGGGGAAGATGAAACTGGGGGGGTATTTATAGTAAACTAGCTTTCTGGGTGCAGCTGGACGATGTCTGCAGAGCAGTGACGAGGTTCGGCTTTTTAGTCCGCAGCCAAACAAAAGACCAGCCATGCTGACTTTATTTCTACCTTCAAGCTGTAAAAATATTCATCTCAGAAGTTTTAAAAAAGTGGATATTTCTGAGTTTGAGTAGTAGAAAAAAAATCTGAAATTTTGAGATTAATCGCAGAATTTTTCTACAAAAACTTGTAAATTTCTGAGTTTGAAAAGTCAAAAATTTGTTAGTAAAAACTCATCTGTCACCTACCAGCATGACAATATTCTTAACCTACAGCCAGAAGTGCAATGTAATGGTTTAAATGAAAGTTGATTTAGCTTTAAAACAACAGACCAACAGGGCTTGAGATATTTTGAAAAGAATAAACTGAAATTTAATATGCAAAGCAGGAAAGGATTTGCACCAAAACACTGTAGCCAAGCAGTTTCAACAAATACTGTGTGAGGGCCACTGAGGACAAAAGCAAGTAAAATGTTTAGACTTTTATTTGTGGAAAATGGAAGAAAACCAGGAAATATTTTCCTTTCACTTCATAATTATGTGTAAATTTGTGTTGGTCGAATAAACATGCCAACGACTGAATTTTGAGGATATAACGTGACTTAATGACACTAAAGACTCCTGAAAGGTATTTAATCCTCATGTCGGGTACTTCATCCAACTACTTCATGTTTTTTAAAACAACAAAACTCTGATTAGAATAGCAAACGTTTATATTTTCCTCTTTTTCCACTTATAAGTGGTATGACTGAAACAAGGCCAGGAGAAATTGGCTTTGTCGGTCTTTCCACTTTCAGTGAAAATCATGAGAGCTTTTCTGGAGGCAGTTGAAAGAGTAAAAGGAATAACTGGAACTACAGTGTGAAGTTTTGTTCCTGTGGTTACCTGTTAATTGGTTGGGAAGAGTTGCTGAATGGTGGCGACTCAGACGAGGTGACTGACCCTGTCAGCGAACGGTTTGAAAAGGTTCTGGGAGTACAGTTTCACCAGAACCTTTTACTGACACTCTGAAGTCATTATCTTCTGTAACAGAAGGATCCCAAAGCAAAGATGATCGTAACTTCGATTGATGGAGCTCTAATAGACACCATGAAACTTAAGGGGACAAGAAGGACATTTTACTTGGCACGTAAAGGTTAAACAGAAACATTAAAAAGCTCCCAGTGTCCAAACAAATACTGAAATCTGGTACAACATGCCTTCCAGCCAAGGTTAGCTCTCTGCTAATGATTAGCTTCCTGTATTGACGGTGCCTTACGGTAAAACATCAATGCTGGTGCCAGTGCAGGCGAAAAAACTGATGAATAATCAGAAAAGTATAAGCATAACCATGAAAAATGTCAACACATTGAATTAAAGACCGCAGCTATGAGCTCCAAAACAAAACAGAACTGCTAGCTGCCGCTAAAGTCTGCTATTAGGGAACAGGGAGGACCTGCCAGTTGTGCCTGGGGAGCTTTGCTGTGGTGGGCAAAGTTTTCCTCCTCAACAGTCTTGAGTGAAACAAATTTTAAATTCAAACTATAATTTTGTGTGAACATGGAAAAGCTTCGGATTGTCTTTGATAATTAAGTCATCATTGACGACACCGTAGGTTTAAAAAACTTGTCCTGATCATGTCGCGATGTTAGCATATCAGTGGCTATGCAATGGTGCGGCTTTATCCTTAAGAATTTAAAGCAGTACTGTCCAAACTAAATAAAGCCCATACTGTCATTCAAGACAGATGAATCCTGGATTAGTCTGCAGGGGTTGATCGAGGGGAAGACTGTGGATTTGGTGGCTTTAGAGGAAAGAAAGTTCTGAGAATCCAGCAAGATCTGAATTTTCTTTACACCTAAGGAGTAAGTCTTAAACCCTTATTCTCACACCTTTACTAAACATTCGGCACATTCCTTAATATTTGAGCGAAATGATTGTTTTTCAAGCATACACACAGCGTTACATGCTCAAAAAATATAGTGGAGCCCCGGTATTCATGGGCGGTTGTCCCTAAAAACTGCAAAAACTTGAGACTTTGTCTAAAAACACTTATCCCTGCCAAGTTTAGACACCAAATAAACCTTAAGACGCACAGAGAAAAACCTTGGCACTACTTACAAGACAGCATACACTGTCTGTCTTTTCTGTGCTATTGGCTGTGGAGGACAACCAATCAGCACCAAGGAAAATGAATGGTGCTCCTGGATTGGATGCCAATAGAGTGTTAAATACCACCGTCAAGGTATTTCAGCTTCCAAATATGTGTTTTCTTTGGAGTATTTTACATATGTGCTATGTAAACATCCACAAATAATTAGGAGCTGTGTTACCCTGAAAAGTCTGGATGCTGAAGCGTGTCTAGGCGGGGCGTGGTGTATATCTGATAGATGTGGCATCAACACTAGCATCACACTTAAAACATTTGAAGCTTTTAATCCACCTTGAAGAGGGCATATTATGCAATATTCACTTTCATTTGGCCCTCTCCTGCTTCTAGAAACAGCTAAAGCGCTAAACAGCCATTTCCTGTTTTTGGTGTCTGGAAAACGAGGCGTTTCAAAAACCTTCCGATTATGATGTCACAATCGGCGGGCACTGCCCCTCAGCTAGTTGCTGTATGCACTGTACAATGGCTGCTGGAAAAGACAAAGTGTTTTGTTGTTGACTTTCCATCCAGCAACCACTTGCTACATTCTTGTTGGTTGTGCAGGAGACTCCACTTCTGCTTTTCAAGAAGCCGACATGATCTTACATGTTGTGTAATTGCACATCTGCTTGCAGCCATTTTCATGTGCGAGTGTAAATGGGGGTGTGGCCAGCAGCAACCTTTTTGCATTTAAAGTGACAGAGGCCTCTCCAGAGAGGGAACATGTTAAAAAGAGATGTTGGTTCTTCGGCAGTTTTTCATTTTTCAGTTTGTTCAGGTTGCTGGGAATTCGCCTTTTTGCTTCGCAACTCATATTCTTCCATTTTTCTCACAGTTTCCAAACAGAGTGCCTCAGAAAAGAT
Source organism: Poecilia mexicana (assembly GCF_051168715.1). Lineage (NCBI taxonomy): Eukaryota > Metazoa > Chordata > Actinopteri > Cyprinodontiformes > Poeciliidae > Poecilia > Poecilia mexicana. The sequence continues at coordinate 54,856,593 of NW_028263371.1, forward strand.
GTGTTTTTCATAGATTACAACTAAACACACTTTTCATGTTTTCTGCCATCCTTGTGCACACCTCCAGTGGTGAAGGGACTCTGTATTTTTTCAAATACTGATGAAATATTAACAAACCTACCTGAGAGTGTCTGGCTGTCCCTGCCTCCCTCAGAGCAGCTTTCTCCTGATGACACCATCCTGAAATATTTTCATCAGAGCTCCACTCCTTTCTTACAAAGCCTTTATCAGACTGCCTTTGATATTACCGCAGACATCCTACTTACTGTGATATTCAAAGAGAATGTGCCATGAATCCAACAGGAATTTCTCCATCCAGTCATAAATAACTGTAGCTTCATTTATGATTATTGTGCCTCTTTCATGGTTTATGTCTTTATTGTTTGGTTAAATCTGTTTTTACCTCAAGTGAAGAAAATTAGATCTGTTTTTATTTTTGGCATTTTCAAAATGTTGCAATGACCAAAAGCTTCTGCAGTGACACAAACGTCTTTCACAAACTCTACAGCTTCAGTTGTTGTGTACGTCGTTTTTAAACTCGTTTTCATCACATTTTTAATTAAAAGTCAAATCGAGGCGTTGAAACATCCGAGAAGAAGCTAAAGTATCACCCTAATCAGCAGACTGATTGCTATAAAAGAAGGCTTTAGAGTGCAGGTATTTAAAACTCAATTGAAAGGTTAAGAATTTGCCTTCTAATAAAATTAACTGGCTTGATTTTAACATTATAACCAGTGAGATTGACTGAGTTCTGGATATTAAAGTGGATTAAACACCAGTTTAATCCAACTCCAGTTCATTTGCCTAGAAAGTCAGATTCGTTTGCGGAGGTGTGAATGTGCAACCAGACCAAACATCAAACTCTGGTCCACCTACAAACCTTGGTCTCGGTTCAGATGAAGTGAACTCTGGTGCGGTTTCAATGTGAATGCCAAGCGGACCGGAAACCGGTTCAACCGTAGAAAATAGACCATAGCGCAAGGCATTCTGGGTAAATGCAACCATAACAAACGCGCTAGCTTAGCGCTAACAGGAGAAATGGTTCAAGGCCTTTTACCAAAGACAAACCGCTAAAATCTGACCCACTCCATTTTTGTTTAAATTTTAAGAAGAAGGAAGTTGCGCTCAGTGTCTTCAGAGGTTTTTGTGTTGTTTCCTTCAGTGGTTCTTGGTGCAGCGCCCCCACAGGAGAGGACTTGTTTTAAGTCAACAATTCCAATATTAAGTAATTATTTACTTAAACTCCTATATCCTGCCGAAAAGTTACTTGTAAATTTGTTTTTTCTTATTTCTAGGGTACTAAGATGTTTGCACTAAACAAGATAAAAAATACTTGCTAAGATTTTGTGTTTTGCAGTGTAATGCCATGTTACTGATTAAAGAGATTGCCTAGTTTAAAAACAAATCTACCAACACATTACCACATTTTGTATAACATGTATTTTAAATTATTCAGTATATTTATTTACGTTTTACTGTGAAATGTCCTGTTTTTCCTGAATTTTCCCCAAACCTCAGCACAGTAACCGTAATAGATGCAGCACAGATTTATTCCAGCATCACCAGATGTGAATAATGCCAGAAAGGATTCCTGATCACGTTGCAGAGCCCCGCTGACCTCAGAGCTGATGAGGACAGAGAAGGGGAACGAGCCACCGGGGGGGAACAGATCCTCTCCACCTCCTCTTGCTCTCCCATCATGCACCTCTCTCCTCCTGCTCAGGTTCTCTCCCCTTGATGCTTCTTCATGCACAGAGGCCAGTCATCCATCCTGTTTACTACACCCTCTCAGGGCGCCGTGGCCCAGCTACCATTTCTCACCGGTTATCTGAACCAGCACCTTCATCCAGTCATCATCACAGCACTGCAGCCTCCTGGTGGCGTCTTAAACGGGAAGCCAAAGTACAAACACCAAACGCTGGAAGTCAGTGCATGAAAACCGATTTACAAAATCACAGCAAATTGACAACACTTCACTGTTTCTACATTTTATGTTGCAACGTAACCTTATTCCAAATTTTACCAAATTAGCCTCAAAATTTTACATGCAAACACCCAGCAGCTCTGTCTTTTCCACTAATGTCAAAAAAATTAAATGTTGCAATTCCAGTGTTTCCATTAAATGAGAAACAACTAAAATCACACGTGAATAAGTTCATTCATGCAGCGCTGTCGCCCTCCAACTACTTCCTGTTGTCTTCTTCGTGGTTTTTGCCAGTAGTAACATCCCGTTGTTGATCATGTGACTCCTATGATATGAGTTTTGAGAGATAAACCAATTTCCAAACAGCCAAAAAGCCACCAAATCCTAACGCCAAAACGTTTTACTGACTTGTTTCTATTGAGCAAATGTATTTTTAAATGTTAATTTGTGTAATTATATTGTCAATGGAAATGCAGCTAATATTGCGGATCCACATTTGGCAGCCTCATGTCTTTTTGAATATGATGCCACAAGCTTAGCTCACATATCTTCAGGCAGTTTGACCCATTCTTCTTCATCCTTGAAAATTTTAAAATGCATATATCAAAAATTATGGCTTTAAATTGTCTTAAATTAATTAAAAAGTAAGTTGGCCTTTAAAATGTCCATCACAAGTCTTAAATTTTGTATTGACAGGCCTTCTTAATCTTGTATTGTCAATGTATTTTATGTTTTTGTTTTTCTTTTGCTGGAGTTTGAGTCTCACTCAGACATCTTCATTGCATTCTGTGACTCGAGACGTTGAGGCTGCCGCTAACTAGCTGCTAACATACATTTTTTGTGTCAATCATGGGTAAATGCAGATTTATCATCAGTTGGCTGGACAAAGTTTGCACATTTCTGTGGAGATACAGGTCTTAAATTCCATTTAAAGTGGCCTTAAAAAGGCCTTAAAATGTCTTAAATTCATTTTAAACTAAAAGACGGTTGAGGCTACCATTAACTAGCTGCTAACATACCCCAGCTAGCTTGCTAGCTCACTTTTTGCGTCTGTGGTGGATAAGTGTAATCTTACTGCCAGTAAATTTGGAAAAAGTGAAGTGGTGTGAATACTTTTATTAATATGCTGTGAATTGTATAAAAGCTGACTGGGTTTGTACTTTTATTTTATTTATTTTGAAGTTTACCTCTTTTTTTTACCTTTTGCTACATTTAGAGAGAAACAGTAGAAAAAGTTCTAAACTTGACAAAATAAACATTGAACTAATCAAAACTGATGCCTGGTGAATTATTGGTGAATTATCCATACAAGTCTGTGTAGAAAAGTTCAATAATGTATCAACAGTACAAGTTTGGTGGATTTCTTTTCTTGGAAACTTGTTTCTCTTTTTAAGAACAGTAACTTATATTGTTTGGATTTCATGGGCATCGCTGCAGTACCTGTGTAGATAAATTAATTTTTTTTTTTTGAGAAATAGGCCAACATTAATCTCATATCTTCGAAGTCTTGTTTATATCAGCAAACCACATATTGGGGTCATGAAGTTCCTCTGGCCTGCAGATTTGAAATACATTCGCTTTCGCAGTTTGTGCTGCTGCAAAGTAAAAAGTATGGGATTTCTTTTTTACAGGGTAGAGAACCACTCTGAGAGCTTTGTGACCTCCACGATTTTCTCCCTCTCTGGCTTGAGTGGGGCTGATGATACATTTGATTCGCTTGAAAAATAATGCTTAGCTTTATTATTTATTTTAAAAAGAGAATTTCATCTCATTTCGCTGAGCTGCGGTGGCCTCCGTCTGCCTGGGGCTCAGAAACAGAAAAGCCACCAGAAGAAGCAGGACTCAGAACTGTGCGGATAAAAAAATTGAATTAATAAAAACTGAGATGAGGCTAAGTAACAAGCATTAGGTCTGCCTCCTATGTCTGGCATCTCCTGGGAACTCTTGCAGAGCAACAGATGGTAAACTCTGAGTGACTCAGCCATGTCTCGTTCATGCGCGGTCCTCTACTGGCACCTACTGGCCGAACACGGCAATAACAAGCCCCGAAAGTTAAAGAAAATAATGCTATATAATGTTATAGAGCGCTGTTTTACCTCCAAACATGCCTGGAAATGACTTTCTTGAATCAGTTTAGCTCAATAACTGAAGCTGAAGCATCTGCTGAGTGACGATGATGAGAAATATGAAGCTCTAATGATAAACACATGTGAGTCTTCCCAGAATCTGGCCCAATCAGACGCAGCAGACGCTAAATAATCTGTCATAGATGTAAAGAAGGACAATGATAAAGCATTAGAATGACAGATGGAGGTGAGAATGGATAGACTGGGAACTAAAAATGTGTAACAAATGAAGCAGGCAGGGGAGCTGTGGGCTGCCAGACCCGCTCAATCAATCAAAGCTCTAACAAGACGACGAGCAGCAGCTTGTTGTTACCAAGAGGAGGAAACTCCTCGATCGCAGCACAAACGGATATAAAGGGAAGAACACATGGACAGTTGCTCTTTGGCTGCTGGTTTTATGGGCCTGAGCAGGATTCTGTTTTATTTTGATCTCTCCGTTCGTTGTGATGCACAAGGCAGCCGATCTCTCTGGTCTAAAGTCAAAAAACATTCAACACTCAGAGCTGGGGAACAAATCAGCCAAAGATTTTCAGGCTGCATTCCCACCAGCTCTGTTTAATCCGCTTCAGTCCAACTTCAGTCTGTTTGCCTAGTTATGGAGGTGTGAAAGCTAATCGGACCAAAAAACGAACACTGGTCCACCTACAAATCTCTGCTACAAAAGCAGGAAGTGGACTACAGCGCAGGGCATTGTGGGTAAATACAACCAACACAAACGCAGGAATATAGCGCTAACAGGACGTGGTCTTTAGTAAAAGACAAAAGAAAAATTTTACAACCCCTAAAATCTGACACCACTCCATTATTGTTTACATTTCTTGAAGACGGAAGTTGCACTCAGTGTCTTTGTTGGAGGTTTCATGACATTTCCTTGAGTGGTTCATAGGGTAGCGCCCCCACAGGTGAGAAGGGGAACATGTTTTTCAAAGGGTTTAATTGGTTTGACACAGAAAGTGAACCACAGCAGCTGGAAATGTAACAAATGTTGCCACTTTGGTCCCCAATCGAACCGAGTCTAGCAGACTATCAGGTGAAAAAACATATAATATAAAAACAACATAATATAAAATATTGGGTGCATTTGGGTGGGAAAATCAGATTTCAGTGGCTTTTCCCTGCGGTGTGAACGTGGTCTAAGTCAGCAGAGGTGGTTCAGATGGGCAGTAGCATCCTGGACGGCTCTCTTTGGAGTTAGAGCTCCGCCTGCTGGATGGAGACCAGAACTCCCTGAGGAGTCTGATGGACGGATGGAAGTTAGAAATCCTTTGTTCGCTTTCTCTTCACAAGTCCCAGAGAATCCATTTCGCAGCTTAAATTGATTAACAAGATTCATTTGAAACTGAGAGACTCAAATAGTTTCCTTCTGCTTGCATCATAAATCATTAGTCAGCTGTGTCGCAAAAGGGCTTGTGCTGTCATCCATTATCTGTTTCATTTGGGAACGCTTATAACCTCAGGATATTATTAAGATGGAAAAAATGAACAAAATTACTGCAGCTGCTTTAGACAACCTGCTTTGCTTATATCTGCATCCTGAGAGCAGCAGATGTGTCAGGTCCCTATTGCTCCGTCATTTTACCGTCACATCTCTTTCAATCCTGACCAGCACACTGCAAAAACACACACAAAAAAACATAAAATCGTTCCAAGTATTTTGGTCTAGTTTTTAGTGCAAGTAACTAAACTAACTTACACGTAACTTTTCAGCAATATATAGGAGTTTGTTTTGATGAAAACGTATGTAAAAAATAAAAATTAAAATCCCCTTCTCACCCTCCGCGGGTGGTCTCTCTCTCTCTCTCTCTCTCTCTCTCTCTCTCTCTCTCTCTCTCTCTCTCTCTCTCATCCTCTGAGCTCGGGTCCTCTACCAGAGGCCTGGGAGCTTCAGGGTTCTGCGCAGTATCTTGGCTGTGCCTAGAACTGAACATTTCTGGACTGAGATGTCTGATGTTGTTCCTGGGATCTGTTTGAGCCACTGCTCCAGTTTGGGGGTGACTGCCCCGAGGGCCCCGATGACCACAGGCACCACTGTGGTCTTCACCTTCCAGGCCAGGTTTAACAACTTGTCATGTGATGTGATTTTAATTATATTTCTTATTGAATGTAAACACCACAATCGCAAAATTGTCTTTTTTCGTCATTAGCAGAGTATAGACAAAGTTTTATCTACTGCTTCTCTCTTTACATCTTGGAGAAATTCCTCCATCTTCATTTTTAGGAATATCTAAACAGTTTTTCACCTCTGCTCCTCCTGCGTATCTTTCTCTCCTCCCCTTTGCCTCCTCATTGTCTCCCACACCGATGACCTCATCGCGCAGCACTGGCCCCCACCTGCTCCTCTGACGGGGCTGAAGGGCCCCATGTGGGCGGCCGGGGCGCCGATAGCCAGTAGCGCACATTGTGCTGTCAGAGTCCAGCGGGTCTCGATGAGCCATCAGAGGCTGTTTGGAGCAGAGGAGAAGCCGCTGGGGGGGCAGATGACTCGTTCTCAGGGTCTTAAGATGTTCTTTGAGATGGGATGTGGCAGAGGAGAGGAGGAGGAAGGACGATGATCATCCTTTCATCCATAAAACTCGACCTCAAGGCTGTTCTGAGTGGCGTTTTCATGTTTTCAGCTTTCTCCTACAACCCAAAAACATGACTGTCCCTTTAAATTCCCCCTAGGTATCAGTATTTACTGGCAAATGGATGTTTTTACTAAGAAGGTTTAAATTCAGGCCTGACTTGATGTGATTTAAGAGTTTAACTAACTGTTTTCATCTTTATCTGTAGGTATATTAGCTGTAATAAATATGAAATTACAACACCCTATCTGCATACTGGTAAAAATAATGTGTTAAAAGTTTAATTTGTTGAGCAAAAGTTTAGGAAATCCAACTGTTATTTTTTTCAAAAAGGGGAAATAAATTCCAAGTTTTTCTGGTGACCAACAACAGAGCCATGTGGAACTCCATGGTTAAATATTTATTCATGTGGATGAGAAACTTGCTTAAATGGGAAATTTTCTCATATTGTGCAATAGTTTACAGTAATAGAAATTTATTTGGACTCTACTGGGTCATATGTTTTAATTGAAGTATTTTAGAAGCACAGTAAGAATAATTAATGGAGTTATTAGTCTGCATTTCTGATTAAAACTGAACCACGTAACCTCTGATTACATTTAAAATAACAGATTTTTGAACAGTAAAGGACATGATTCAGCCTGTGTGCGTGTGTGCGTGGGTGTGCGTGTGTGTGTGTGTGGGTGTGTGTATGTGTGTGTGGGTGTGTGTATACAGATATTTACATTCTTCAGGCTCTTCCTCGTTCGGTTTCTGAAAGGGACCAACAATACAGCCTTGTGGAACTCCTTGATAAACGTTCATTAATATGAACGACAAAAACATGATTGAATTGGACTTTTTTCATATTTTGCTGTATTTAACTGTAAAGTTAGATATTTATTCAGAGTCTGCTGGGCCATATGTTTTATTTGACTTATTTTAGAAGTACAGTAAGTCATAGCAGAGTGATTAATTGACTCATTTCTGATTAAAACTGAAGGTTGAAAGCAGAATTTTCCACATAAGCCTCAGAATAATTTCAAAATGACTGATTTTTGAACAGTAAAGGACATGATTCCCCTTGGGTTGGAATGTCAAGGGCGGTGCAGTAGAAAAGCTGCCATATTGACAACACCATGCCTGCCTGCCTGTGTGTGTGTGTGTGTGTGCGTGTGTGTGTGGGGGTGTGTGTGTGTGTGTGTGTGTATACACACACATATCCACATTCTTCGGTCTCCTCCTGGTTCCGCTTTTATGAGGACAGCAGTCTGAAACTGACACAGCCATTATCCCCCCTGTAGTTGTCCCACACCCCCTGCTTTGTCTCCTCACAAAGGCCTGCAGAAGGTTTTATTGAAGGTTGCTGGTTGGGCTGTAAAGCCATGCAGACACCAGGAGAAGCTACAGAAAGCTGGTCTTGGATCAGTGCTTCTCTGAGAATGTAATCGTTACAGTTTGAAGATATTTTTTTTTCTTTCCTCCCTTTTGTTCTCTGTGTACATCACCCATAATACTTCCATTGACTTCAGAGGACAAGTTAACAATAAACCTCCTTTTGGTTTCTTGCTGCTGCTTATATTTAAGCCTCAGGGTCAGCCATATTTCTTTCTTAGACAATTGCAGCCAAGTGGAAAGTATCCTGCTTGCATTCAGGTCGCCTCACAAAGCTTTGGTGTTATAACTCAGAGGAAGGAGTCTCTGCAGAGGGCCTTGCTTTGCTGCATCACCTTCATTAACCACTGCGCTGGAAGCTTCTCTGTCATCCCCGGGTCGATGACTTGCCTCTCCACTTCGGCTTAGCCTCCCCGAGTTTATTTTTCCACTTATCTGTTGTGAGGACAGAGGAGAGGGAGAGAAACGGGAGACATTCGGGGGCCCGAGATGTGTTTTTTAATCTGTTATTCTTCTGTATTGGCACGGGCGTCTCCAGTGTGGGGATTAAGAATCCAGACAGAGTGATGGAGCTCGGCGCTGACCTCGAGGGCGGATGAAGACTGCAGGAGGAGAAGGGAGGAACAAAATAAATCATCTCTGTGGAATGAAAGAGAGAAAGACAGAAACACAAAGGGGATTGTGAGTGAAAGTGTGTGTGTGTGTGTGTGTGTGTGTGTGTGTGTGTGTGTGTGTGTGTGTGTGTGTGTGTGTGTGTGTGTGTGAGAGAGGGAGCAGCAGAGGAACGACGGCGCTGGAAGTGGCAGTGGTTCGGAGCGGTCTTAATCCTCAAACCTGACCTAATAAATCTGAAGTTTACCTCCCACAGCTGCTGAGCTGATAACCAGCGGAGGACGGGCGTGAACGCACGCCGCTGCGCTCGCGTTTCAGCGCCACGCTGATGAAGAAACAAGCTCACATGAAGGGGATAAGAAGTCTGGAAGTGTGTACATTTAGGTCATCTAGAGCTGCAGACACAACGCAGCTTTCAGGCTCGTCTTTTAAAACTGTTGCAGACAGTTTTTGGACCGGGTTAAATGGTTCAACTGTCTCTGAACCCGAGGTCATTTCTCAAGTTCCAGAAGTTCAAAACCAGCTTTTATCAAATAGTCTTATTTTTAGGGAGTTTTCACACCTGATAGTCCGGTAGATTCAGTTTGACTGGGGACCAAGATTGAAACATTTATTTCATTTGCGGCTGGCGCGGTTCTCTTTCACTCTGCACTGTGTTTAACAATCAAAACATTTTGAAAAATGTGTTCCCCTCCTCGCCTGTGGGGGCGCTGCACCAAAAACCACTGGAGGAAATGACATGAAAAATGCTTTTGTCACAAAATGTAAACAAAAATGGGGTGGGGTCAGATTTTAGCGGTTGTAGGATTTCTCTTTTGTCTTTGGTAAAAGACCACCAGTTATTTCTCGTGCTAGCTCTAGATTTGCGTGTGTAACTGCATGATCTGTACCGTTTATTTATATGCATTAAAATATTACCTGTTATAAGAGAACCTATTGACCTAGACAATGTTAAAATTATCTTAATGAATAATAATTGCCATAATTAGTTCAAAGATTAGCAGTAGAATTGTGTGTTGGACTCACAGAACTGTTAGCATATATCTCATATTGTCTAGTCTAGCTACTAGCTAACAACATACTGTTAGCTTGTAGCAAACAGTCAATGTGCCCTCTGGTGGACAAAAAATACCTTTATCTTTCTAATCATAATTCAGTGTTCACTAATTTACGAATCTGTTTTTTCACTCGTTTGGTTATTGTACACCAGCATATGCTCTTGATTTTCTTGCTAAATGCAGTTAAACTGTTTTTGTCTTTATTTCTTATGATTCACTTTATGTCATATATTTTTATAATTAAAATGACATCCAAAAAGAAGAAGGGAACAAAAATACCCTTTCTAGAAGTATTTCTTTTAGCACATGAGCAAATTAGCTGGTACGGCTCGTGCTTCTGGAACAGACTATTTGTTTTGCTTGTATTTACCCAGAATGCCCTGCTGTAGCTCACTTCCTGCTTTTGGAATGGTCTCCGGTGCAATTGGCATTCGCGTTTGTATGATATTTCTGTTTCTGTGAGTTTTGCTGGGACCTCCACTCCTGGGGTGAAAAATGTTTTACACTTGAATTTATTGTTGCTGGTGTGTTGAAGGTTTCGCTTTATGAACCTCCTTTACGTTCCTGTTCACCTCCTCTTTGAAGGCAGTAAATGAGGAGGATTACTTTTTATGATTTCTGTTATCTGTCAGGGATCTTCCCCAACAGTGAGGAAACATAAACGATAAAATAAATCCCAAACTGTGTGAACCGTGACCACAACCACATGGAATGAGAGGTTCTCTACTCAAACCATCAGATTCTCTAAGAAAATCCCAAACTAAATAGTTGTACATCTTTCTGTTTTTCTAACTCAGTGGCTTCTTTGAATGTTTTTCCTTCTCAAATATTCTCAAGGTAAATTTCATTTTTCAGTGAATTTATCTCTACGCGTCATTTCCACTGTTTCCAATTCTTCTTGGTTGTCCTGCATAATTTGTTTTAACTTTCTACGTTCATTTCTTTCTTCTTTCTGGTGTTTCATAACTTTTTCAGTAATTTTCAATCCCCTTTTCTTTATCAATATCATTAGATAATAAATCTGATAGAATATTCAAATTTCAATATCTGAGATATTCATGAACTCCGATACAGAACTGCACAGCATTCTGGGAGACGTAGGCAGAGGAAAGACTTTAGCTGCTCAGTCTCTCACAGTGAGCTAAGCTAGGTTGGTGGAATCAACTGACTCATTCTTTAGTTACCTAGCAACAACCTGCTGAGTAACTTTGGTTACCTAGCAACGACCTGCTGAGTAACTTCCACAGCAGCAGTTTAAGGTTTCGCCTCTGCTCCTCATAACTGCTTAAAAATAAACAAAAATTTCATATTTAAAACAAAAAACTAATCAGTAGTTATTGATATTGACTGATAAGAAATGTTTATATTGTGAAGTTTTTCAGCCATATGTCCAGCACTACTATTTGATTAAACTAAATTTTGAAAATTTCTTCTAAACTCAATAAATTATATAAAATTCCATAAGATTTCAATTCAAGTTAATTCAAAAATACTTAATTTATTTATTTAGTGACTTTCTGTGTATTTTGCTAAATATTGTTTAAATAATTTGACCAATACTTTTGTGAAAATTGGTAGGTTTCAATTAAATAGGTTGATTTTTTTTGGCACAGACTTTCAAGGGGGGGGAAGTAAATAAACCAAAATAAATATATTAATTTAAAAGACAGTGTACAGTATAGATTAAATTTCAATCACAGGATATTGTGTTTTTATTTTTTCTGCAGATTCCACCGTCCATTTTTATTCCGTGTTGTGACCCCTGGGTTTCTCCACCATGTTGGCCTCAGAGTTTTGTTTTCTTCCCGCTGTCTTGTTTATCCAGATTGCTTCCTGACTCAAGGTCATCCCTCCCTGCTCTCCCTCCTCTTCCTCCACGTATTGATGCCACTCGAAGCCAAGGTTCTTGGCTGTTAAAAGGAAAATCGATATCCCTCAGTGCTTGTGCTGTAATGTCCCTCCAAGAGGCACCTGCCAAAATATTTATGCTGTATTCATGGGAGATGCTTAAGGAAGAGCAGAAGAACGGAGAACGGTGAGACCAGCTCCTGATTTATGCTGCTCGCATGTCTCATTAAAAGCTGCAAAGCCGCTTTCCAACTTTGACGTATGTTTGAGTTCCAGCTGCAGCTTCACTGTAAATTGTAACATTTTATTTAATTAAAAAGGATGAGTGAAAATAACTTTACTTTGGTTAAGGTTTGGTAACACTCAAATAAACTTGATCTGGTGAATTTTTGGGATTTATCTAATTTTTTACACTTGATTTAAATAAGTTGACGCCCTTTTGAGGTCCAAAAGTTTTAAAAATTAACCTTAGTTCATGTGAGAGAGGGGATTGTCCAGAAAGGTATCCCACAATGCATTGTGCCACAAACAGCAGAAATTAACTAATCCACTTTTTTATTTGTCACAAAATTTAGTTTTAGTATGATTAAGATGAAAAGGTGAACTCCAAAACTTCATCTATGCAAAAAAGCTTTGAGTGATGAAAAATTATAATTCTGCTGGTAAATTGTTTCACTTATAAGATGGAAAAAATATCGTATGTGAAATAATCAAACAATGGACTTTCTCATCAATATTAACTTAAAACAAGCTCAGTTATCTGCTGAAAAGTTGATTTTAAGTTATTTTTGTCTTATTTCAATTGAACTGAGATGTTTGAACTGTAAATTATTTGTAATATTTGGTGATTTTGCAGGATGGGATGAAGGAACGGTCCCTACACTGTAAAAACATCAAATTTTATCAAGTATTTTTGGTATAGTTTAATGGAAATATCTTACACTTAAAACAAGATAAAAACTGACTTAAAAGTAACTTTTCAGCTAGATAGAAGAGTTTCTTTTAAGTCAATGATTCCTTAATATTGATGTAAAACTACTAGCTCCACTGTCAGCTTATTTCCATTAGAAACTGGACCATAATACTTGGTAAGATTTTGACTTTTTACAGTGTGAAACGGCAGGGTGCCCTCCACTGCAAAAACACCAAATTTTACCAAGTATTTTTGGTCTAATTCTTAGTGAAAACATTTTGAAATACGACAAAAATAGTTTACATGTAACTTTTGAGCAAGATATTGAAGCTCGTTTTAGGTCAATTGAATATAGATTTAAAATTCCTAGATCCACCAGCAGATTAATTCACATATAATATGACATTTTTCCCATATTATAAGTGAAATAATCTGCCAGTGGAACCATTATTTCCTCATCAATATTAATGGATTATTTGCTTAAAACAAGCTCCTATATCTTGGCCCACTGAACTGAGATGTTTGCAGTAGAGAACTAGTTGTCAGGATTTGGTGTTTTTGTGCTGCAGAGACGGAGGATGTTTTCCACAGGTGTAGCTCCTGACAGCCTTCAGCTCAGCCAGATGGACTGCAGAACCAATCCGGCCTCAGACTCCGGTCGTCCTGCCGGCCAGCGAGCGTGACAGGCCGGGGTGTCTGCGTGAGGCGCGCTGACGGGTCGACCTCTCGGCTTGATAAACTCCTCTGCACTTCATCCTGCAGGGCCAACAGAAAGGGAGGAGCGGGGCGGAGGGCGGGGGTCATTGTGGGGCTGTCAGGCGGCGGGGGGAGGCATCAGAGGCTGGGCGGGGGGGGTGGAGCAGCGCATCGCTGGTTAGCATGTAAATGAACTGCTTAATGGTTCAGAAGGTCACACAGGTCCAGCGCTGTGATGATTCGCTGATTATCATCGTTGATGCTTTTGTGGAGGCATGTGTGGGTGGCAGCAGCTGGACGGCTTTTAAAAACATTTGTTCTTTTAAAAAAACGTCTGATCCCAGAGATTTTAGACTCAAATCAAACCAAAGGTTTTCAGATTTACAGAGTCTGACATGGTGAAATCTGGAACAACCAGAGTTGGGTAGATAGTTACATTTACTAAAATAATTACTTTTAGGAGTTTTTTTACGTACTTGAGTAGTTTTATTGTGACATATCTCTACTTTTACTTTAGTATAATTGATTTTCTGCCCACTGAGTGAAACACAAACATGTTTTAACCAGAATTCACCAGACAGACACACTGCAGTTTCTGTTGAAGATTCATAAGGTTTATATCGAATCAATATTATTTCAAATTTATTTATTTATTTTACTTTTGCCTGATTCTGTGAATTATTGTCAATTTTTTTTCCTTAAAATACCAAAAATTCCACCTAATTTACAATTTGGTTCCTCTGATGATGTCATGTATAAATATTAAATTATTTTTTTTAAACTTTTAATTCATTTCTTGTTTTTTGAAAGAGAGTGAATCCCACAATGAAAAGCGAAGAGAAAAGCAACAAAAACAAAGATGGAGATGATGCTTAATGCTGTGCAGCTTGTTCGCGGGGCTGATATCTCTTCTTATTTTATCAATATGCCCCCCTGCGGAGGTAAATGCCATCACGGCCCGTGCTGCAGATGTCTGCTTGCTGGACGATTGATCGGTTTGGCATTTGATCCCGCGGCTCACGGTGAAGGATGGGCTGCTGGAGTCGTGGGAGAGCTCCCATGTACGGCCGCCCTCCGCCTCCTTCCTGTCCCTCATTTATCTGCCCGGCCATAAATCCCTCACTGTCTCGTTTCTCACACAAGTGCCTTTTAAAAACCTCGCTGACGTGGGGGTTTAAAGGTTTCATCCGTGCTCCTGTGGTGCTAAAAGCCTCGTAAACAGTAGACAGAGAAGAAAAAAGCTGCAGGTTCCCCCTGCTGTCAGACAATAAAAACGGGGAAACTAATGTAGCTCAAAGACTTTAATTTGCTAAATCACCTCTACTGCTTTCTTTCTGCTCCCCTGGTTTCATTCGAACATGTCACTTCATCTGAGCCACATGTTTTCTAGTTGACAAAACTGTTAAAAGTGTTTTTTTTACATATATATTAAATGTTGTTCCTCTGACAATAATACCCAAAATGTGTTTAGCTCCAAACATCACAAGTGTCATATGGAGTGACATGTCCAGCACAGGAAACAGATTATTTTCCAAATAGCTTTTAAATATTTGACAGTTTTCCAATGCATATAAATTAATATGGTATCACCAAAAGCCATATGAAGTGTTGATGTCTAAACAAGTTCTGACTAAATTACACTTTGTGTGCAAAATGGTTGTCAGAGGTGGGCAGAATACCAAAAACTGTAATCAAGTAAAAGTACTTACATATTTTTACTCAAGTTAAAGTAAAAAGCAGCCGTCCAAGAAATTACTCGAGTAAAAAAGTATTTGGTAAAAAGTGTACTTAAGTACTTAGTGACTGATCTAATGATCAATAACTTAATATTTAAAAATTACACGACATTTACTAAAATATAGTTAAGTGTGAATTTTGGTATTTTAAAGACAAAAATTAAAATAGTTTAAAAAATAAATAACTAAGTCAGACAAAAGAAACATTTTCCAAGCAAGTTTCTTTCAAAAACTTATAAAACTGAATATGAGTAGCGATACTTCAAGAAAAAAGTTACTTAAAAATACTCCTAAAAATACTTTTAAAAAGTAACTCAAGTAAATGTTATTGAGTAAATGTAACTTGTTACTAACCAATTCTGCATGCTGTGTGACACTATTAAATATTATAAAATACCAATAATTTGGACATCCCGAGGACAAAAAGGACCAACAATAACTGTTTTATATTCTCATCTTTTTTATTTTTGACAAAAAACTTTTGAATCCAACACCACCGATAGTGCTCAATGTTTTGTGTGGCTTTATTTAAATCAAAATTTGACACTTCTTACAGAGTTCACTTATTAATTCTTAAAAATAATCGTTGCTATATGGCTAATTATGAGCTAACTACCGG
This sequence comes from Poecilia mexicana, assembly GCF_051168715.1. Taxonomy (NCBI): domain Eukaryota; kingdom Metazoa; phylum Chordata; class Actinopteri; order Cyprinodontiformes; family Poeciliidae; genus Poecilia; species Poecilia mexicana. The sequence goes on from NW_028263371.1 coordinate 54,872,063, forward strand.
CTAGCTGCTCGTAGTTTACTAATAAATTAGCTTAACTGATGAAAATGTCATATGGTGAGACATAATGCCGTTCGGTGTGACTGTGTTTCCAAAGGATATGAGAGCTGCAACAGCTTATCTGTGAATTAATTTGTTCAGTGAACATACCATGAATCACTTCAGGTCATAAAAGCGGAGCAGCAGGAGGAACTGGCACAAAGTTCTGAAGGCGGATATTCAATGCATCGGGAATGTTTTTAGTGGGCTGCACCGCCACCATGTGGACGTTTTTACGAATTACATCAGTTATATCTGTTAAAACTGTGACGTTCAAATTTTTTGGTCTGGAGGCCAAAAAATGTCAAGATGAAATTATTTTAGAAACTTTTTGTGTTTCTAAAATACATAATTTTTGCGATTATAATTTAATTATAATTGCAAAAATTATGTATTTTTTTTGTCTGTAACAGCTAAATCACGAGCCACACTAAGAATATTAATGTTAAAAAAATTGTGCATTAAATATTAAAATGATGAGAATAAAGTCAAAAATACTACATCTTTATTCTAATAATATTATGACTTAATTCTCATTTCATTTTGATCTTATTCTCATTATTTCAATTTCATTCTAGTTAAAAAATGTATTTGTTTTAACAGAAGTAAAAAAATAAGCCTGTAAAAAATTAAATTATGAGAGTAAAGTCATAAATAAAGTCTATGGCTTTATTTATGAGAATAAAGTTATTATAACTTTATTCTCATGTTAGTTTGAGTTTATTCTCAGAAATTTTATTTTTTTAATTATTTTTTTATATTAGTATGCACCTAATCCTCCCACAATATTTTAATGAAATAAGCAAAGCACTCAGATTTCTGTAGACAAGTGATGCATAAATTATTGTAAACAGGCAAACTATTTTCTAAAGTTTTCAGGTTGATTATGTTTTTCTCGATCTTCCTTTTTTTGTCTTTCCAGCAACAAAAACAGGATTTTCTCACTTTTGCTTTAGTCTGTGAAGTTTAATATATTAAATCTGTATTTTAGTAAAAGTCACTGGAGGTTTTTGTTCTCTGTTATGATTTAAAAGTAAATTAAATTAAAGCAAAAATCAAGATGAATACTTTGTGATTTGCATTTTATCTCCTTTAAATGTCTTGCATAAAGGAAAATTTTGTCCTAACATTATTTTTAACTTGCAAACCAATTCTTAAGATGTGATCAACATATTCTGAGGGCCACAAATGGCCCCTGAGCCGCACGTTGAGCACCCCTGCTTTAAAATCTGCACCATCTATTGATAAAACAGGATGGATATTAAGAGAAAATAATAACGATGCTTGGGAGAAAATGAGTCAGAAGGAGGGAATTATTGTTGAAAATGATAATTTTTCTGGTAGATTCAGAGTGAAGGAATCCAGAGGAGGAAGGACGTCAGCAGCTGCTCCTATCTCTGCCACCTCCTATAACCAGATTTATGGAGACGTTTCTTTGGGGCCCTCCTCTTCCACGTCAGCGTTATAATCCTCTATAATCCCCAGAGAGCGGGTGATGGAGGCCGTCTGGGACGGGGCAGTACCTTTCCCCAGGATGGGAGCGGCTCACGTTCCAGAAAACGGGATGGCCGGAATGCTTCTGCCCGCTCCTGCAGCCATGCATCAACATGAAGGATGGAGCGGGATCTAAAAGAGGACTCCCATCGTAGATTAGGCTCTAAAGACCCACGCCATGTTAGATTAGAGCAAAGATTTCATCACTTGGTCTCATTTTGGCTAAATACATGAGAGACAGGTGGGAAAAATCTGTAAGCAAGTTTGCTTTTTCCCTCATATTTCTTTAAAAGAATATGTGCTTAAAAAAATAGATTTAAAAAAGCATCATGACTCAAAGACACTCAGCTTCTGTGTGTTTTCTAAAGATATTCTTATATTTATTTTAAAACAATCTTGTGTCCTTTTTTCAGAACATGGATTTTTCTAGTTTTCACCCCTTGTGCTGAGAAAACAGAATTCTGAGATTAAAGTCAGAATTCTGAGGAAAAAGTCAAAGTTTAAATTCTGAATTCTGAGAAGAAAATTATAAAATTCTAAGAAAAATGTTTTTATTCTGAGGGGGAAAAAATCATAATACTGAGAAAAAAATGCCAAAATTCTAAGAAAATTTTCACAATTCTGAGAGAAAGTCAAAATTCTGATATCAAAAGTGAGAAGTCAGAAATGGAGATTTAAGTTTTTTAAAAAAAATTATGGCACTATTCCTCTTCCATAAGAGTCAGAAAAACCTTATCTGCCTCCGAGTTAATGTCAGACTGCACTAATAAAAAGTAATAGGGATTAATTTACAAATGTGGAGAACCTTGATGTCATTTTGGTGTCTACTTTTAAAACTAGACTTGAAGTGTTCCTTAATAAAAAAATTTACAAAAGATTTCAAGCTCAGGTCTGGACTTTGACTAGACATCTGAATAAACTTGGGCGTAAACCATTCCAGTGTAGCTTTGGTTGGATGTTTAGGGTCATTTTCCTGCTGGAATGTGAAACTTTTTCCCAACAAACACTGGATTTGGTGCACACCGCACTTTTCAAATTCCTTTGTCTTTTATTTCACATGTTTCCATTGTTTTCTTTCACTGTGACACACAAAAGCCAAATAAATTGAATGTGTTTATAATATGACAAAACAGTTATAACTACTTTAGCAAGACATTGTAAAACATGTCAATCTTGTACCATATATATTCTTGTTAATATTATTTTTTATATATATTGTTTTTAACACAGGATCTTTTTGTCTGAACTTTTATATCTGTTGCTGCTGTTAAATATCCCCTTTGTGGGGCAATAAAAGCTGTTTCTATTCTGTCCTATACAAATTGTGATGCTATAAATTAGACATTCTTGTTAAACAGCTACTAAAATCATATACTCTATGCTTTAGAAATAGAGCTGATATGTTTTAAGATGATAAAAACTATGTATTAGAATCAGCAGAAATTTTGAGACAAGAAAACTCATTTAATTAAGGTAAGATTGAGTGATGTATCTATTTAATTTTATTTATTTATTAATTTATTATTATTATTATTATTATTATTATTATTATTATTATTATTATTATTATTATTATTTATTTTGCTTTTTGCTTTTTGCTTTTTCTCTTTTTTAGCTGGTTACTTGAAATCGGTTTTTCACGGGGATTTAACTTTCTTTAAGGTGCGTTATCACTTTGGACCAGTAGGTGGCGGTAAGGGGATACCGGCCAATAAGCGACGAAGAAGAGTCATTTGTAAACATGGAGCAGTTATGGCAGGAAGAGTGAAAACTACATGCTATAAAAACATTTTTGTTCTTTTTTTGTTGTTGTTATTGAATCATGACATAAAGAGGGACAAATATCGATAAGAGAGTTTATCTTTTTATGGAACAAAGGCTTTCAGCCGTAAGTTTTTGCTTCGATGTGTATATTATCTGTGTTTTGTTACCAAACTGTTCGAATAAGGGATTTAATGGTGGGGTTTTTGTTGTTGTTTTCTGTTATTATGTTATTCTGACATTGCTATGTTAGAATAAAGGAGATCTAACAGAACAATAAAAGATGAGAGAAGCTTTTAAAAATGTAACGGTGCTATAGTTTAAACACGTGGCGTAGAAATTTACTAATTAACTAATTAGTCACTTATAGACGTGTTTGTGTGAAATCAGGGTAAAATTAAACCTTAAAATCGACAAAAATATACTAGATTTTCAAGATAATTACATAATCTATTCAGGTAGATATTAAATTTATCAGAAATTACAACGTCCTAATTTTTTTCACTGTAATCAGTGTTACTGAAACTTTCTGCTACTGTCTGGCTAAAATAACACACAATTCAGAAAAAAGGGGATATTTTCCATGTATGATAAGGACTGAACCTAATAATGGCACTTATGAAAATCATTTGTAAAAAAAAATGTAGATCTGTAATCTTATAAAAAAATAGCATTATTTTGTGTCAGAAGAGTCTCAGAACCAGGAAATAGACACAGTTAGCAGGTGTAAATCTAAACATCAGATCACCTGACGCTGGAGTTAATAATGTTCAAAGTCTTCAAAGAAATGTCAGTTAATTTAGTTGATTGATTATTGTTGGAGAAATTAAAGTCTAGCAGAATCTGGGTGGTTTAAATATTCTACTTATTTTTGCTTGGATGTGATGAGGAAAGACACTTTGATTGTTTAATAAAAATGTACTAATAGCATCAAATACTAAATTTGAGCCTGACTTTTATTGTGACTGACTTGTAAACACTGATCTGTGTGTGTTTCCTCAGCTTGCAGGCAGATCTGAGGTCAGCTAAGGATGACGTTGTGTCTCCAGGTCGCTCTGCGGCTTCGGTCCAGAGCTCCAGTTCACCTCGCCAGTCGACACGTCCACAAACTGTCCTCACTTCGAAAAGCAACCTCACTTCCTCCTAAGAAGATGCAGAGCCTGCTGTACCCCTTCAGCGGCCTGGAGGCGTTCCTGGACAGGTGCTGGGATGATTTTCTGTGATACATTCAACCCAAACTTTCTGCTGGGTGATGTTTGTTAATCAGAGTCATTTTTCAGGTCAGTGGACAGGATGCCATTTCAGCTGTTTCATCCCTCTGTGGAGGACATGATGGAGGCAGAGAAGCTCTTCTGTTCTTCACCGTCTCACCGGATCGATTACTATGTCTCTGCAGAGAGGATGGACCACGTTCCCGCTCTGAAACAGCCAGAGGTTGGCACGCCGCCTCAGCGTTTTTAACTCTATCAACCTTTATCGGAGCAGCATTATGTGTTTTCTAAGCACATAGTGCCATCTTATAGCCTAATCAAGTAACTGTGTTACCTTCAGTTGTTATAAAAATGCTGTATATATCAAATATGACTTAAAAGAAATTTTACTTCCTAATTTAACACCTTGAAATTGGGTGTCTGTCTCTTTAAAAACTTCTGCGTTTTCTAAAACTCCGCCTTCAGGAAGTCGTCATATCACTCCTCTTCAAGAACGTTTTTAGCTCGTATAAAGAGATTAGCAGATGCACAGTTGCACCTTGTGTTTGCTAATTGCTGCTGGCTAGTCTACAGGCGCTGAGTGGGGGATTTGTAGGGATGGCTGCTCTGTGAGGCAGAAGCTCGGAAACTGCAGCTTCTAAAGTTTCTGCCAAAAAACTCAAATTCTGAGATTAATCTCAGACATTCTTGGGGAAAAAACCCTGAACATTTATGAGTTTTAAAAGACTAAAATCTGTTAGAAAAACTCAAATTTTGAGATGAATTTCACAAATTTGAGAAAATATTTTTTAAAAATGTTCAACTGTTGAAACTCAGAAAAGTTTTTTCTAGAACATTTCATTTCTAAGATTAATCTAAAAACTTCAGATTTTTCTAATATAATTTTTTTGTCTTTCCAAATTCAGAAATTTCTGTTTTTTCTCGAAGATTTTGTTCTCAAAAATTTTGGAGTTTTTCTAGCAAATTTTCAACTTTTCAAACTCAGAAATTTCCCTGTTGTTTTAGAAAATTCCTGAGACATTTTTGCAAAAATGTCTCTTTTTTTTAGATATAGAGCGGCTGTAATATGCCGTCGCACATTTCAGTAAAAACAAAAAAATCGTATTTTGGTCACATTTTAACGTTGTGATTAGTGGAGATATTTTTACACCAGTTACTGATGCGACTTTCAGCCTGTCTTATAATAATAATCCAGTTCCAGGATTTCTTTTTCTTATTGAATCCAGTAAATAAATTTTTTTTATATAAAATCAATGAAACTGCAGATTATGTTAGAGAATGGAAACCAGCGTAGATGGACGGCCGAAGAAAAGAAGAGCGAAACGTCCCCCTATCCTCTTGAAATATAGAGCAAGTCTGTAAAAATCTACCATAATATCTCTCCAGTCGCTGCAGCCTCATGCATTAGTAAGCAGGCGCAGGCAGCTGGTGATAAATGTGCAGATTTAGCACCGTTCAGACCGGACAGCATGCCGGGTCGGTTCCCGCTCCATCCGTCTGCCAGCTGTCGGCGAGACGGATGAGTCTGATGGGAGCATTGTTGGGATTCAGCACAGAGTTGAAGTGATTTACCTCAGTTTGTGTTTTCAGGTGTGTTTCATCGGCAGGAGCAACGTGGGGAAGTCGTCGCTCATCAAAGCTCTGTTTTCCCTGACTCCGGAGGTGGAAGTCCGAGTCTCCAAAACTCCAGTGAGTACGTCGGAGAAACTTCACCCTGAACCTTTCAGCTTCCCTTTGTTTCGTTCAGACAGGTTGATTACTTCTGTCTGGCAATAAACTGTCACTGCTGAGAATTACAAGGTTGATCATTTGACTCTGAACTAATGCAAAGTATCGATCTGCTAATTAATCAAATGATTACTTGCTAAGCGGACATTTTCTTAAAAACCAGAGTTTTCTCTTGAATCCGGAGGGTCGACCATCTTTCCATAATATAAAGGTCTAAATTTGTCATATTTTATTTCACAGAAAGCTTTTTAAAAAAAACACACAGTGGTTATCCTGTCAACAGTGTCATTGTTTCAATCATGAACTGCCAATGTTTTTAATCCATCAGTCAATCAACCAAGTTTATTAGCACATTTCAGCAACAAGGCAGTTCAAAGTGCTTTACATCACAAAAACACCAAAATAAAACTCATAAAAAACACATTAAAGTAAAAAATTGCTGCTGTAATAAAATCAAGCGAACCTCTTATTTTGAGCTTTCATTTTGTTCTCCTCCTTCAGGGCCACACCAAGAAGATGAACTTCTTCAAAGTGGGCAAAGCGTTCACCTTGGTGGACATGCCGGGTTACGGACACAGAGCGCCCAGAGACTTTGTTGACATGGTGGAGCCTTATCTTTACACCAGGGAAAAGTAAGTGCTGGTCTAACATGTACATCCAAGTATTGTGTCAAACAAAGCTGAGATCTTTTATTCTTTGCTTCTGCTCACTCTGCTGCGGTAGACATTTTATTTCACTCGGTATTCGTGGTTTTATCCACCAGGTGGTGCTGCTTAGCTTCTCATGTTTAGCTGCAGCTCATTGCTGTTTATGTTGTGAGAATTTATTTGGATTTGCTTTTTATTTCCTGAAAGAAGTGATTTGAGAATTCATCAGTGAAGAGCCGTATTTTTATTTTATGTCTGGTGAGTGATGTGATGAATTTGCGGATGTCTGGTTTCTTCCAGTCTAGCCAGGACATTCCTGTTGGTGGACGGCAGTGTTGGTCTGCAGAAAGCCGACCGGATCGCCCTGGAGATGTGTGAGGAGACCAGATGTCCTTATGTGGTAAAAATCTCAGGTTTTCATCTTTTGGAGTTAAATTAAACAAATATCTAACATTTAGCTCCAACATAAGTTTATTTGCAAAACACATTTCAGCATAAACCATAAAACCTATTACAATAACCAATTATGAAACAAGCAATAAACATTTTATCAAATACCATCATCAAGAAAATATAAAATACATTGATCAGTATTCCAGTTAATATGGATCAAAGGCCGACTTTGTAACTGTCTTTATGTGGCTCTGCAGGTTCAGGTCAGAGTTCACCATTACACCCAGATTTCAGGCCTGATTGTTAATTTCTAAACTCTACATTGCTCCTCTTTAGGTCCAAATATAATAACTTCAGCTTTGTTTCTGTTCAGCTGGAGAAAGTTATGGCACCTCTACACATTTATTGCTTAAACATCGACTTCAGTGTGTTCATTGTCGCCCGTTTATATTGTAATGTAGAGCTGTGTGTCATCTGTAGCTATGGTAACTTACTACATGTTATAACCTGAGCTAGTGGGAGCTTGTAGATATTAAACAGGAGGGGCCCCAGGATTGAACCTTGTGGTGCCCCGCATGAGATTTAAGTCCGTTCAGATGAGAAGTTACCTGTTGACAGAAAGAAGTCCCTGTTCCTTATGTAAGACCCAAACCAGTCCATTACTGGTCCAGAGAGTCCGACTCAGCTCTTAAACTGTGGCCAACAGAGTCAAATGCTGTGCTGAGGCCCAACAGAACCAAGACTGGTTCTTCCACTCTGACATAGCTGTGTTTCACTCTAATACAGAGATCATAAAAGATTTGCATCCAGAACTGATCCATAAATATCCATAGACCATCTCTGGAAACACCGGAGTCCGAACTGTCCGATGTTGGGCCTTGCAGTGTTTCATGTGGCTGTAACCCCTTTTTCCCTCCTTTCTGTCTTCCACTCGTCCTTCTTCCAGATGCTCATCGTGTCCACAGTGAATTAATGCTGAATGTTCCCACTCAGCTATTTAAAAACATCCAGAACCGCCCCGCTGCGACAGAAAAACGAAGCACCGGCACTCTGGAGGGAGTCAGCGTTCAATTATTCACGCTGTCGGGTTATTAAGCTCTGCGACAGATTGGGTCGGCAGCAGGACGCAGTTAGACGAAGCAGTGATGGAGAATATGGACGCCAACGAGTTTTAACATCATTCCTGCAGATTCACTCCACCAATTTCTAATGGCAGCTTTTCAGAAGCCACTTTGTTATGCTCTACAGCTGCAAAAGATCGCTTTGATTCCGGGTTTAGTCAGATACGTCAGGAGTTGAACATTCATGCAATTAAAATGCATATTAATCATAATCAATAATTAAATGTTATCTATATTGTACAGCAGTATTTGGGGCGACTTCATTGACTTTATCGCTGCATACTCTGCCATCTAGTGGGAAGCCAGTGCAAGTGCACAAAATATTGTTATCAAATAACTGAAAGCTAATAGAATTATTAAAAATATCAAGGACTTATTTTGTCTTAGAAGGAAATTGTAATTAATTAAAAAGTTAAAATATTTTTTGTTTTTACAGCAAACTTTCATTATTTTTAATTTAATTGTTAATCTGTTATTATTGCCTGACTAATTTTTCATTTTGAAGAGCGAATGTTGTATTTTTTTGGAAGATTTCAAAAGTCTAAAGCGCTGAACGTGTTTCGGTTTAGATGGTGGTGACGAAGATAGACAAATGTGGACAGGGGGCGCTGCTGACGAACCTGCTGAATCTGCAGGATGTGATTAAAACTCAGACCAGCAGCTGCTTCCCCCAGCCTTTTCTGATCAGGTGATGCTTTTACTTTCTCTCCTCTCTCACACACACACACACACACACACACACACACACACACACACACACTTCTCAGCTGCTGCAACATTAGTAAAACTACTAAAGATGTTCATCAGTTCTGCAAAATTTACATTTGGATTTTTAATAAACATGCAGAATGTAATTTGGTCGACATGCAGACCAGCGATGGGGAATCAGGTCTGGAATGTCCTCCAGGTAGAATAAGTGTTGTCATCAGACAGTTACTGGAGCATCTGACAGCCAATCAGAAGGTCAAAGGGCACAGATAATGCCTCATAAATGTCACAGGATGCATTAGGGTTTGCTTGAATGATGCAGGGGGTAAGATGGTGGAACTATCCAGGATATGAGGGTTTCCACGCATCTTTAAAAAGTCTTAAATTCATGTATCTAAAATTATGGACTTAAAATGACTTAAATTAATTTAAAAAAGGAAGTTTGCCTAAATATGTTAATCAAAAGTCTTAAATTTTGTCTTACCAGGATTACTTAATCTGGTTTTCTGGACGAATTCGTACATTTCTATTGCGATAAAAGTCTTAGATTCCATTCATAATGGTCATAAATTTCACTCATTTTGGATATTTAATTGTGTTTTTCAAAATATAGATTTTCTGACTGTATGTGTTCACCATAAACTGTCCTGGTGCTGCACTTACCCACTTCAGGGTTCCACCTTCTGAGTTCCTGAAAACGACTTAAGTTAACAATAAGGCTGAACTTTTCATTCCTTTCTTTTCTCACAGCTCTGTTAATTATTGGGGAATCCACCTGCTGAGATGCTTCATTGCTCATGTAACAGGACGCATCAGTCTGAAGGAGACTTCAAAAAGCTGATAAACACCAGAGAGTTTCACTGAAGAGGAATCAGTGCAGAGGGTTTTTCCTGTTATCTGTCCATAAATTATACATGTCTGCTGCTGCTTCTTTCTAATAAAATCTTTAAATGTTACGTTTGGTATTTGATGGATTGTTTTTCACATTTTCTTGAATTTAAAATCTTATTAATGTCCTGTCAGTTACAATCAGCGGTGGGTAGAGAACCCACTAATTGTACTCAAGTAAAAGTAAAAAGTAACTGTCCAAGAGTAAAAAAGTATTTAGTAAAAAAAAGTCTGCACAAGTACTGAGTCATTATCAGTCATTTAATATTCAAAAATTATATCATCAGATGTTATTTTAGTTGTTGCTCTGTTTTTTTTATTATGCTGCGTAAGTTTCCTCTTGTGTTTTATAACTTTGTGAGTTTCTCGAGGATACAAAGTGCAGGTTTCTCCAAATAGAAACATCTGTTTTTCATTCTCCACCCTGTTGGATCGGAGGGTAAGCACATAATCATATTTTAGCTGATGTTGGTGAAATGCTGCGGTTAAAGACTGGATGAAATAAAATGCAACATGCATCACAGTAAACCTTTTTAATGTTTAACCCAGACACCAAGGTTCTCTTTGCGTTATTTATGAAAGCAGAGGCCGGTTCAGTGTTTCACATCTTAGCAGCCAATGTCAAAAGAACTAGGAAAACATATGCTGCTTTTAAATAATGTTCATAAAACCAGTTAAGATGAAAACTAAGCACTTTACCTCGAAGTAATGTGTAAAATAAAATCCTATTACCATTCAGGGATTAAGTTATGTGTTTCATAAGCTTTATACGACCACATAAAAGTCGTGTAGTGCAGGCAACTTGTTACGCAACAGTAGTAAACAAAAGAAGTTAAAACCATTAAGACATATTGTTATCTGTTACACTTTTACAGACTGAATAAAAACTTCCATCCTTCAGTTTTATATCTTTCATCTCTCTTTCCATTTTCTCTCAACCAGCAGCTTTCTTGGTTGGTTCATTTATTTTATCAATCAGCAGAAATCTGTCACTATTCTTGCAGATTTACAGTTGTGCAGGAGATCCAATCCAATTACCAGCTAATCACAAACTCACAAAGCAATGCCTACAACAATAACAACAAGAAAAAGTGGAGTGCTCTGCAAATCAGATGGAAATACAAGTTTTAAACAGTAATACAGTCACATTGATGGTATAAAGTTAGAGGCATGGATTCAAGCTTTATTAGATGCAAACTAAATGTTAGCTTAAACTATTAGCTACCAAACCTTCTAACCTGTTAAACTACAACACTGCCTTTTTTCCAAACCAAGTAATGCCACTGTAAAAATTTATAAAACTGCATTGATTGTGCTAATGACAGCTGAAAGTGAACAACCATGGACATGTTATCGCTTTACATACTTTCCTAATGCAGCAGTTAATACTCATTAGTGGTGAATTAAAATCTTGCGCTTGTCAAGTTTTGGCATGAATTTGGCACCATACACAGTAATACTTGAATCCACTGGTTCTAAAATGTGGTTATAATAATTTCTTTACACCCCTGATGGCTGGTAAGTGCACATCATGGCCACTTTTACCCAAAACCAAATTCCCTGCTCTGGTGGCCTTCACTCATTCAATCAACAAGACAAAGAGCTTTATGTCACAAAAACACAAAATTAGTCACCAATTGATAAACTAATAACATTTTGTTAAGTGCCATCATCAGATACATCAAATATGTTGATCAATGTTCCATTTGTTATGGTTCAAAAGCAACTAAGTAGCTCAGTGTTTCGTCTGTTTTGCACTTTTCTAGAAGTTTGTTCCAGACTTGTGGTGCATAGAAGCTGAATGCTGCTTCTCCATGTTTGGTTCTGGCTCTGATGTAGAGCAGAACCAGAACCAGGGGACCTGAGAAGTTCTGGAAGGTTGATACAACACCAGCAGATATTTAATGTATTTTACTGCTAAGCTGTTTATAAACTAACAGAAATATTGTAAAGTCTGTTCTCTGACCTGTGAAGAAACTGTTGCAGTTACTGCTACTGGATGAGTTTCTCTAGATCTTGCTGAGACATTAGTCCTCTAATCCTGTAAATGTTCTTCAGGTGACAGAAGGCTGACTTTGTAACCATCTTTATGTGGCTCTGAAGGTTCTGGTCAGAGTTCAGCCTGATCTTTAGTTTCCAGCTGCAGTAACTCATTCTGTCGGCCCAAACATCATAATTTCAGTTTTGTTTGGTTTTAAACATCTGTTCAGTGATTGGCTGGTTCAGAGTCACCTGGTAGAGCTGAGTATCATCTGCATAGTTATGGTAGCTAATCTTATTGAATAATAACTCAATGCTTTATTGACCCTCATTTTCTAAACATAACTCCTGGTAGACCAAGTCTCCTACATGCGCCCTATTTGGGTCTAAGCAGGTCTAGTTTAAAACTTTTATTCCAGGTGCTTACCTGTGTGTGATTTGATGAGCACTGCTTTTCACACTGATCTGTCCCTCCTGAAGTTAATGATTGTTTTTTTTTGTGATTTCTTTTTTTTTTTTTGCGATTAAAATCACAGATTTTTTGGAGATAAATTAAAAGTCTTTGCGAGGAATTTTTCGATATTTGTGCTTATGTATGACGGTAAATCTGATTTTTTTTTTTGCACCTGAGGCAGCAGTGGAGAGGAAGGAAGGAATATTGCCACCTGCAGGTGGGAGTTAGTGTCTGTGAACATAACGTTTTTGACCATTCTTTGTGGAAAATTAGCAATAAACTCACGATTAAGCATTAACGCACACCTTTAATTAAGTTCTTGTAAATTAGTAATAGAAATATTTCCAGTAGTAAAGGATCGTAAAGCCTCCTGATTGCGTATCTGAATTTGCTGAAACATAAAGGCGTGTTTGGCGTGTCACTCAGAGGAATGGGAAGGGGAGCATGAGCGTTCCACAAAGACAGTCTTATCAGATTTTATGTGAGTGATCAGCTTTTATCTTTTCGTCTCCATCGAACCTGTCCTTTACTCAGTTTGCAGTAAACTTTAAGTATCTGCTGCTTTTGTTGTGCAACTACGCGTGCAAAGGTTTGTGTGTTGGCGTGGACATTATCTTTGGAGATCTGCCCTCAGATAACGATCTGATCTGATACACCCACATTTTGTACCGTTAGAGCTCCACAATAAAACAAGGAAAAGGAGATGAAACATTTTTCATTTTGGGAATTTATCCGCCTGACTGGATCGTCTCTCCTGTAACAGGACGACTGCGGACAAAGTAAAGACATAGATATGGAGACTTTCCACTGATAGACCTTGACCCCTGCAGAAGGTCATCTATATATACCTGTGAGTCACATTATTAAGCGATGTGAATATGTTTTATGGTCTCTGTTTGAAATGTGGCTGCAATAAACTTAAAGGAAAAGAAATATAAGTTTTTTTTACTGATATGGAAAAACAAATTAGGATAAAATCTTTAGAGTCACTAAAACACTGTAAAATCAAGCATATGTGATGAATTTCTAAAAATTACTCTTATCAAGGACGAATGAAAATGAGCACATGTGGATTTTCCATTGTCCTGAACCATAAAAAGTGTCAAAGTCCTGCCCCAAGTGGGAAGAGTTTAAGGATGTTTTCACACCTGATAGTTCGGTAAACTTGGTTCAACTGGGACCAAATTTGCAACATTTGTTGCATTTTCAGCTGCAGTGGTTCTTTTTCATACTACACTGTCCCAAACGACCCAAACTAATCGAAAACCTGTTCCCCTCCTCACCTGTGGGGGCACTGCACCAAGAACCACAGAAGGAAGCAACACAAAAACCTCTGAAGACACGGAGTACAACTTCCTTCTTCACAAAATGTAAACAAAAATGGAGTGGGATCAGATTTTAGCAGTTGTAGGATTTTTCTTTTGTCTTTAGTGAAAGTCCATGAGCCATTTCTCCCATTAGCGCTAGGCTAACATGTTTGTTTTGGTCGTATTTACCCAGAATACAACAACTTCTTCTGCGTGTCGTCCACTTCTTGCATTTGGAGCAATCTCCATATGCATTCAAACCACGCAATAGATCACTTGAACTGAACCGAGACGTAACCATATCAGAGTTCAGTTGTGCATTCACATCTCCCCAAACGAACCGGACTTTCTAGGCAAGCGGACTGGAGTTGGAGTAAAGCGGACTAAACAAGGCTGGTTTGAATGCATCCTAAGTATCTCAGGGTCTCGTTATTAGTGTGTATTGGTCTGTTGTGGTTAAGAGAACAGAGCCGAAAGACGAAGCTCTCAGTTTATCAGTGACCAACGTTCCAACCCTCATCTGTGATCACCAACTCTGGGTAGTGATTATCTGATTTTACCTTTTCGCTAACATTTTGCTGTGACGTATGTAATGATTGTAAAGGAAGCTACGCTATGAAGCTTACTGGAAATTTTGTGCACTGTAAGCAACTCCATAGGAGTAGGGCCATGACATCTTTGCCAACAATAAAAGTTTAATTGTAAAGGTCAACTGAGTAAAATTACCTTTGTTTATTGTACTGTTGAGGTTATATGCTTTTATTTTGGTAGCTTTCTTTTGAACGTAGCAATTTTGAAAAGTTAACAGCGAAAAAACTGAAAAAAGGATCAAAAGCAACTCAATTTTAGCTTCAGTCATTTATGGGAGAAGGTTACATAAAGTGGGTCTGAAGTATATTTGAGTGAATGTTTATGGAAAAACCTGCGATGGCTTGTATTAATGAAAAGAACTGTACGAATGCAATGAGCTAAGCTTAACAACGGATGGTGAAAACGATTGTATTTGTTCCTGTCTGACTCGTATGTTGGTTGATGGTATGGATGGCTTTAATAAGTAAAGATTAAACAACATTTCTGGCCTTCTCATGTCTTAAACATTCAAATGTTTTGGAAGCATTTTGAGTAATTTGATCAACACGTCAGAAGGGAGGAGGTATCAGTCGGTTTCTTAACCGTTTCCAGCTTTTCTAAATATCGCCGTCTGTGAGCCTCGACCAGCTGTGTTGGTTCACAGACAAGCAGCTCGACTCGAACAAGTTCAGTGGCTCTGTTCAATACTCCTGTCCCTCACTTCCAACGTCCACCATGGCGCCTGGGATAAGTGACGCAGTTACAAAGGGTCAATATCCGACAAATATGACATTCATTGTAAAGATTTGATTTGCAAAAACAATGCTGAAATTACTGGAAGGCTAATTGGATTCCAGTTAAGTAGAAACTTCTTTCTTCTGTGCGTCTGACTAGATGTTGAGCAACAGTTGGTTAAACCAACAGACTGACCACAGAAAGCTTTGTAATTGTCCTTTAATTGTAGTTTTTACTGCAAATGTGGATGTGAAATTGGGGAAGCCGTCACCATGTTCTCGTAAAAGTCGCGTGCCAGTAAAACTTCCCCCTCCTCTTCCAGCGATAACTCTCTAGATTTTATGTTGCTGTGACAAACTTAATGACGTGTCCATTTGAAACACTGGGTAACCACGGCAACGCCATCCCGTGTCAGTGACTTTTTAACAGGTGAGACCAAAGTGCGAGGTGAAGAAGCACATTTTGAGCCGCGTTATGAGCGAGCATGTAA
Organism: Poecilia mexicana; assembly: GCF_051168715.1. Classification (NCBI taxonomy): domain Eukaryota; kingdom Metazoa; phylum Chordata; class Actinopteri; order Cyprinodontiformes; family Poeciliidae; genus Poecilia; species Poecilia mexicana. The sequence goes on from NW_028263371.1 coordinate 54,887,586, forward strand.
TGGCGGCCAGGTAAACAATGCACACATCGTTTCCCCTGCAGAGAGAGGAGCCGTCATCAGCAGACCAGGAAGATAAATTGCATAAATGCTATTTTAATGACGTCATAAAAGATGAATAAAATACTGCATTAAAAAAAATAAAAATGTTTGTGCTCATATGTATCTAACACTTGACTTAGTTTAATGTTTTTGACTGTTGATTCAATGGTGCATGACTGTTTTTGTGTTTGTAATAATGTGAAGCATTTTGAAATGCCTTGCTGCTGAAATGTGCTGTACAAATTTATTTGATTTGATTTGATATCTAAGACGTGCATTCTTAGAGAATTATGCAAATTTCTTCTATATTACATGTTGGAAACATTTTTTTAACAAGGTAAATTTCCTGTTTTAATGCACATAACTTACATTTTTATCTTAATGTTATCTGTATGATATGCATTTAAATTGCTGGTGTTCACATGAGTAAAATTTCTGGATACTGTACTTAAGAAAAAACATGTTTTAACCAAAAATGCATCAGATTCAGACACACACCAATAGAAAATGAGTTTAATCTCATTTTCTATCTGCTGAGTCTGTTGAACCATTTGGAGAAATTAAATGCACGATAAAATTTTATTCCCTATTTTAACATAACATACAGAAACATTTTCTGTGTGTAATTGAAAATATTGATTAGAAAACAATTTTGTAATTATTTGTATTAATTTAGTCCCTAAAATGCCAGAATTTGAACATAACGTAATATTTTTAGTTTGTTTACATCACGTTTAACTTGAGTATAAATATGTTGAAGTACTTCTAGTCTTACTTGAGCACAATTATGGCTACAGAACTTAATAATTTCTCTGTTTTCTCATTTTCACCCAAATTCCAGCCAAATGAAACCAACAGCTTTGACAAACTATTCATCCTTATTTAACAAAAATCCTCTTCCATTTTTTTGTACATGCAGACATATTCATTAAAGTAGGATATCCAGATTAAAATAACCTTTAGGGATTTTCCTTCAGACCAAATTTCTACTCATATTTTTCATTAATTGTAAATTTCTGACTGTAATGTTATGTTTTCTGTCACTGTCAGTTATTGGTTGTCCTTTAACTACACGGTTAGGCATCTGTCCTTCAGACCGGAGCAGCTGGTCTCTCCGCTCATGAAGGTAAGAACATTCTGTAGATTTTTTAAGATTATTTAAATATCTGACTAAAACTTTGGTGCAGTTGCATTTGAAGAAGCGTTTTAATGATTTTATGTAAGTCGTATTGAATGTTTTTATTGTTTCCACATGTGCAGCTTGTTGAACATCTATAAAACTCCTTCTTGGATTTTTTTTTCCTTTTATTGTTTTACAATCTTGTGAAGCTGGAAATTATTATGGGAGGATGGAAAACAAACATTTATATCACTGCAAACATAAAGCAAAGCCTTGTTATGTTTTTAGTCCAGAGCGGATTCTTGAAGTAAAACTTTGGAGCTCAGCCATGTTGGCTGCAAAAGCTTCACTGATCTTTGCAATTCATTTGATATTTATGTTTCTTTTTCTGTTGTCAGACACTAAATTAACACATTCTCTTTAAAATTGCATTTTTCTTTTTGTATGTTTTAAGATTTCTCTGAGAGATTTCAGCCTCATGTGGAAGTTTGTTGGCATTGACTCCATTTTTTTATTTATTTATATGCGTTTGAGATACATTTTCTCTGATAAATGATTTCTGCCCTTTAATTCGGCTTTTAAAAATCTCACTTTTCTCAAAACAAAGACTACTTTTATTGTTTTACAGGTAAAAAAAAAAAAAAAAGAAAGAAAGAAAAAAGAAAGAAATCCTGAATGTTCATTACTTTTAAAAAAGAGTTTTTAAAACTACTTTGTGACGTATTTGGTACTTATTTCAATATAAAATAGTATAAAAACTCAAAATGGAGCTGAAAAACGAGACATTCAGAAAATAAAACAGCGATAGAACGTTTTGGGGTTCACATGTTTTTTACATGCTGAACATTTACTTTTGAATTAGTTTTAAAATAGGAGTAAATTAAAGTCTTAACATGAGCAAAGTGTGTGTGAAATCTCCAGTCATTTTGAGGTCAAATCTAAAAAAGGCTCAGAACTTTAACTCTGATTATGTAAAATGTAATAAAATTCCATTTCAGTCCAAATTTCCATTCATGACGTGTTTAAACCTTGACTGGTTTTCATGCTGTAAAGCTTCGTTTTAAAGGTCTGGGCGGTTATGCCAAAATATTTTCATTTATAGGGATTTTTTATGCTTTTGTAGGAACGTTGTAAACACTGTGGTGTCACGGCAACAAGTTATTAGAGATAAAGTCACATATTTGATTATTTGACTGTCAAACACTAAGGGAGGAGAAGGAACTTAGAAAAAGAAATCTGCTGAATAATGATTTTCCTTTTGGTCGCCTTAAGTATCCAAAAAACGTTTTTCTCTTATTCCATTTTACAAGACAAACAAACCAAATCCCAAATCTCTGAGTAGAAAATCCAAAAATACCTCAAGCTGAGTCTGCTCTTTATAATTTGATGGACTTTAAACTTTTTTCTCACCAAATCTTGTAAAAACAAACGTAAATCATTTCTACATATGAAAATATCTTGATTGCCCAACACACCCACTGTAAAAAATATGATATTAAAATAAAAGCATAACATTAAGCTGGATGAGGTAACTTTCTATTAAATGTGCAGAGACATGCTATTCCTTCCAGAGGCATATTACACCAATTGTAGATTTAACAAACAAAAAAGAGGAGAAGATTTATGCCAAAAAGACATTTTTAAAATAATCTCAGAAAATTTCTAGGAAGAAAAACTTGGAATTTTTCCAAAGTAAAAAAAATAAATTCTACTTTTTGAAATTTTCTGATTTTCAAAAGTCAAAAATGTTCAACATTGAACTCAGGAATTTCCATTTATTTCCAGAACATTTCTGAGATTAATCCCAACATTTTTTTTTTGGCAAAAATGTAATTCTCTTTTCCTCACAAACTTTTAAGTTCCCTAATCCTGCCTCAGTTTGGCAATATAATACACTGACATGCAAACTAATAATCTAAAAATTTCTGACATTTTTAGCAAATTATCAACTTTTCAAATTGAGAAATTTCCAAGTTTTCTTTTTTTTAAAGTCTGACATTACTCTAAACATTTCCGAATTGTTCTTTTAGGAAACTTTTGACTTTTCCAACTGAGTAATTTCCACGTTTTTTCTCTTCCAAATTCTGGGAACTCTCTCAATCTTTGACTTTTTTTCAACTTTTCAAACTGAAATTTCCACGTAGTTTCAAAAATGTTCTGAGATGAATTCCAGATTCCTGAGTATTTCAAATTGAACAATTTCCAAGTTTGTTTTCTTGAATATTTCTGAGAATAATCTCAAAATTTGAGTTTTCTTTTGCAAATTTTCAACGTTTCAAGTTCAGACATTTCCAAGTTTTTCTAAAAGAAAATTCTCACATTAATCTCAACATTTCTCAGGTGTTTTTTGTTAAATATTTCTGAGAATAATCTCACATTTTGAGGGGTCCTTTCTGTCAAATTTTCTACTTTTCAAACTCAGAAATCTCCTCCTTGTTTGTAGAAAATTTCTGTAATTAATCTAAAAATTTCAGAGTTGTTTTTTTGGCAGAAACGTACTCCTCTTTGTAATCTACAGTGGCCCTAATCTGCCATTGTAATCCCTTGTGGTTAAAATGTGCAAAGCATCTCTGCTTTCAGCTGAGGATGATGATGCTGCAGCAAAGCTGCCCAATAAAGTTTTAATTACCCCCAGGCAATAAAAGGTTGCAGGCAGAGCAATCACATTCCATGTTTCAGGTGGATTTCTTTTTATATGCGCCATCCTCTGAACACTGACCCCATAAAACTTTAGGTATTGGTTAATTTTTTATCTTTTCCTCCTTGGTTATCCCTCCCAGCTTTATTTCTCTGCGCTGTGGGGCATAAAGAGCAGAGAAGAGACGTCTTCCCCTCACTTTCACCATCTTCCTCTGGGATCTAACTGCCTCGTCATCCACCATGGAGAAGATCACCTGCGATGGTCAGGCCACGACCTGCTCCGGGACGGACTGCCTCGTCCCTCCCAGCAGCTTCAATGCCATCCTGGGCGTGGTGCTGAGCACGGTGCTCACGGTGATGCTGGCGCTGGTCATGTTCTCCATGGGCTGCACCGTGGACGCCTCCAAGCTGTGGGGCCACATCAAGCGGCCCTGGGGCATCTTCATCGGCTTCCTCTGCCAGTTCGGCATCATGCCCTTCACGGCTTTTGCGCTGTCTTTGGCTTTCGGGGTGCTTCCGGTGCAGGCCATCGTCATCATCGTCATGGGCTGCTGTCCAGGAGGATCCAGCTCCAACATCATCTGCTACTGGCTGGACGGAGACATGGACCTGAGGTGAGACGGGGCTGGACACGTCCCACATTACTTTGGTTTCAAGTTATTAGTAGACTAAATTAGTATTGCCAGAGTTGGTCACAGTAACATTTTTGAAAAAACGCTCTTTTACTTGAGTAATTTTATTTAGAAGTATTTCTACTCTTACTTGAGTAAATTTCTGTTTTTTCTGGCCACTAAATGAAAAACAAACATGTTTTAACCAAAAATCCACCACAGACTCCACCTGCAGTTTCTGTTAAAGTTTTTTATAGAAAGAAACTGATTTGGAAACATTTTTATTTTGCCTGAGTTTCTAATTTGTTTTTACTTGTATGATGTCATTTTTTCCTTAAAATACAAAACTTTCTACTTAACTTTATATTTTGCTCCATCTGATGGTGTCCTTTTTAATACTAAATGATTGATCAACTGATCAGTTACTCAGTACTTTAGTAAACTTTTTATCAAATACTTTTTCACTCTTGAGTAATTTCTTGGATGACTACTTTTTACTTTAGCAACAAGGCAGTTCAAAGTGCTTTACATCATAAAAACACAAAAGTCAGCAATAGACAAAACCAAACATTACATTCTGTCAATTCTGCTATCATTCCACATCAAATATGTTGGTCAATGTTTAATTTATTATGGTTTAAAAGCAACTCTAAACAGGTGGTGTTGGTCATGGTTCAAAATATTGAATTAACATTAAAATTTGTTCAGAATGGAGGGAGGTTGCTCACTGCAGGCAATTTAGCTTAATGGCTTCAAACTGGCGCATTTCATACGGCATGGATAAATGTTAATGATTGGGTAAATTTTAAAACTTCATCACAGTCCTCCAGGAAGCAATCGTTTCTCAACATTTAAAAAAAAAAAAAGGTTATATATTTGTTACAACTGGTGACAATTTATTATAAGACAGATAATCTATCAAAAGATTGATGTTCTCCACTTTCTCTGTGAGCTACTTTTGTCATCTAAAGAGATTACCATTCCCGAGTCTTCCTGGTCAAAAACAACCAATCAGAGCCAGGAGGCGGGTCTTAGCGCTGTCGATCATCCTCATGTACTCCTAAATGTGCTAATGGTAGAAAAGCAACTTACAGTTACAGGAGAACTGTTTATCAGTCGTTAATATTAGCTATGCTAACAAGCCTTAGCATTCCGAACAGGTAATGGCGCTAAAGCTCTGATTGGTTGTTTCTAGTTGGCTCAATTTTTTTTCACAGATTATCTGTCTCATACTTTTCTGTCATGATGACATGGTGATGGTTTCAACAAATATGTAAAAGAAATAAAAACAACTTCTAAAACATACTACAGCTTTAAGTACACACATTTATTTTAGAAACTATTCCTACTGGCAGATTATTTCACCTTCAACACAGGCAAAATGTAACTTCCTGAAATGTTATTAGATTTAGTTTCACTTCAAGTATGAGAAGATATTTGCACTATAAGCTAAACAATAATACTTTGTAAAATTTTGCATTTTTATTTAAATGTATTCTCATTTCCTGTGCAGTTTTATAGGTACACTGAAAAAAGAAAACAGGTGATCCAAATTAAAAAAAAAAAAAAAAAAGTAAGTTTGACAAATATATTTTGATTACATGTAACAAATTAACTATATTTTTTAAGTTGGAACTTGATTCTATTTTTTCAGTGTATATATTTTTTTCAAATTCTGTGTTTTTAGACCCTTTGACCATAAATCCTGATATTACGTCTGGGTTGAGGTTGGACCAGTGGTCAAAAAGTGGTTTTTCACTACATGCGACACAGAGTGGGCGCCATGGTAGAGTGGGCGCCAAAACGATGCTAGAATAATTATTTCTGATTTGCGTTTTTCTGAATTTTGTGAACCTTAGAAAGTACTTGGATGTGTTCCTGACTGGAAGCTTGCTTCTGTTTTTTACTTCAGCCCTTCACTGTGAACTTGAGCCAATTTATAATCGATTAGACAAAAATCATCAGTTTAATATTTGCTCCTTAGTCCTTCAGTGCCAACATGAGTGAAGTCTGGAACTTTTTCACCCCGGTTCGTTGTGTCCGGTGTTGTAAGTCTAAACGTGATCTCCACCTCCACAGTATCAGCATGACGACCTGCTCCTCCATCTTGGCTTTGGGCATGATGCCGCTCTGCCTGTTCGTTTACACCAGCGTCTGGACTTCCAGCGACGCCATAAAGATCCCTTTCGACAGCATCGGTACGCTCACGGGTCTTACTCACATTCTGAATGTTGTTATTTGTTTCTGACATTTTATCTGTGTTTCTTCAGGAATCACACTCGCAGCCCTTCTCATACCCATTTCAGTCGGGATTTTTGTGAAAAGCAGGTGGCCTCAGGTTGCGAAAAAGATCCTGAAGGTGGGAATGTTTTAGATTTCCTCTCTGATGATCTATTTGGAAATTCCTGGACAGACTTGGTGAATTTTTCTGGTGGCGGTTTTCAACAGGTGGGTTCCATCACCGGCTTTGCTCTGATCATCATCATTGCCGTGGTTGGAGGCGTCCTCTACCAGTCCTCCTGGGTCATTGCTCCCTCCTTGTGGATAATTGGAACCATCTACCCCTTCATTGGGTTTTTTCTTGGTTTCCTGTTGGCCCGGTTCGTGGGTCAGCCCTGGTACAGGTGAGCGAGAAAGGGAACTACTCGTGTTTAACCCAGTAATGACAAGTTTTTATATTTTTCAGGTTGCTCATTGTTTATTCTTTTTTCAGATGTCGAACAATTGCGCTTGAAACTGGTTTCCAGAACTCCCAGTTGTGCAGCACCATCGTCCAGTTGTCTTTCACCCCTGCAGAGCTGGAGGTCATGTTTGCCTTCCCTCTCATCTACAGCATCTTCCAGCTGGCTGCGGCCGTCTTGGCTGTCGGCGGTAAGAGTTTCACAGCGAAACTGGCTTGAAATCAGGCTGAAAAGTCACAAATTTCATCGAAAAAAATCTGAAATTTTGACATTAATCTCAGAAATTTTCTAGAAAAAAAAAATACATGAACATTTTTTAATTTCAAAAGTCAAACATTTCTGTGTTTTTTCTATCATATTGTTTTACTTTCTATGCTGGAAATTTCCAAAAGGCAAAGATTTTTGACTTTTGAAATTCAGCAGTTTCTGTGTTTACTCCTAGAAAACTTCTGAGATTAATGTCAAAATTTATGAGTTTTTTTTCTAGCCGTTTTTTTTTCAGAAATATTTAATCTCAGAAATTCTGTAATGTTCATGAATTCTTTCTAGAAAATTTGAGATTAATGTAACAAATTCTTAATGTTTTCCTTCAAATGTTTGATTTTTCTAAAAGTCAAACATTTTCTCAGAAAAGCTCAAAAATGTTTCAGTGAAACATGTAGTTTGCCAAATAGAAACACAAAGAGCCGTAATTAAACTAAAACAATGCAAAAACTATGGATTATGCATTTAACAGGAAAAACCCTTCATCTGTAAATATATTCAACCCAGAAGTCAAGTGGCAGTTTTAGCTTCATCTAGCTCAAATACTGTAAAAACACAAAAAACCAATACAGTTTTTTGATTAAATAATTTATAATTTGATAATCAGATCAGCTCTACATTGTATTAATGGTAAATCGAAGGGGTTTATCTATCTGCAGATGCATCCTTTGCTACAAATGCTACATTTGAGCATTTTAGGGAATACATTTTTTTTACCTAAAAAGGAAATTCAGTTATTTGTATTTTTTATGTATTTCAAATATGTATAAAATAATCTTAAACAGTTAAATGAGAAATATGCGCATTGTGCCCTTTTTTCAGATTACTTGATTAATCGTTAGAATAGTTGATTAGTCATCAGAATAATAGATTAATAATTTACTAAAATAGTTGCTAGCTGCAGTCCTATAGCTTGAAGTAAATGTTTGCCATGCAGATTAGCTTCTCATTGTTCTGCTTCCCTCCGCAGCCTACCAAGGGTACAAGAGGTTTTGTGGAAAAGGTGGCGGCGCAGACGATGAGGCCAGACAAGTAGAGTCCAAAAACACTAACAACAGCTACGATCTGGACAACAAAGGCTTCGATTCCAGCGAAATTAATGGCACCTTCTCCATAAAGCAATGAGACTCCAACACACTGCAGAAAACTGAAGACCTCCTGAAGACGCTACTATCACTGAGCTGTGGACACACACCGCCCCTAGAGGTTTAAATGTGTAATGCAAAGGAAAAATGCACCAGTTGGACGGTGCGTGGCGCCCCTGACTGACCCATTCTTTGTTTGAGCTTAATATCCTGCTTCATTTTTAATTTATTCATGTAGATATTTAAAAACAGTGCCAGCTCCACTGCAAAACCTAAATTTTACCAAGTATTTTATAGTGCAAATACATTAGTACACTTGAAATAAGACAAAACTAATCTATAAGTAACTTTTAAGCAAGAGATAGGAGCATATTTTGGAAATAAATAAAAAGTAATTCCTTAGTATTAATGAAAAAAGTACTAGTTTCACTTAATTTTAATCAATATTAAGGAATTACTTACTTAAAACAAACATATATCTTGCCGAAAAGTTACTTGTAAGTTAGTTTTGTGTACTGAGGTATTTGAACTAGAAACTGGACGAAAACACTTAGTGAAATTTTGTTTTTTGCTTTGGAGTTTTCTATTTTATAGATCAGTAGCTAAATATTCAGAGAAGATTTATCCTGATGTTTTGGAACTTAATAGGACTGTCAGATTGATTTTGTCTATGAAATGACAGAATAGAGTCACTAAGGGGAACAGCTGACAAAGTTAAAGTTAATCATAAGCTCGATTTCAGGTTCTTTATTTAGTCAGAATTCATATATTTGAACTGAAAACTTCATGTAAGTTTTTTCAGTAAATTATCTAAACTGCAGTTATTATTTGTCTCATCTGCTCTGATGCTCTGATCCAACTCTCTGTTCAGATTTTCCACTTCTTTAATAAATTAAGTTAAATATTAATAAAACCTTGCTTGTGCAAACTTGCTTATTTTCCAGCTACACTTTACTGCAACAAATATGTATTATTAAACTCAAACTGGTGTATAGAAATAAAATGCTTGTATAAAATGTAGTTTATCAACTGTTTGCTCAGAGAAGTTGTGAATTTGTTGTCATAAAAATGTATTTTTGTTGTAATGTTTTGATATGAATGTAAGTACTTTCTGAGATCTTAATAAACATCTTTATTTAAATATTGATAAACTGTGAAGATATTGTCCTTTACAGGCAGATGTTTGGACATCAAAAGCAATGAATATTTACTTTTTATTTTTAAGAGCATGTAGATTTGTACATTAACTAAACAAAAATATAAAAATTTGTTTATCGCACCCTTCAGAATTGAAAACAATATACAACAAGTCTTTTGTTGTATATCTTTTTCTTGCAATGGAAAATGTTAAGAGCAACACAAAGTGTTCACCTTTTTACAGCCAAGCTTTTATAATAACCCTTTCAACACTCCTCGTGCCGTTCATCCGTGCTGATTAACATTGAACCACTTTAGCTGCAGTTGATTTAGTTCACATTTTATTGAAGTAGCTTCTGAAAAACAACTTGTTTTCTGAGAATTTTCAGAAAACTTGTTTTCAGCAGAAATCCGGTGGGGTAGAATTCTGAGTTTAACCATTCATACATTACTGATGATGTGCAGTTCGACCAGGTGTTTGCTAATTGATGCTCGTTAGTCTGAAGGAACTGATTTAGAGGTATCGATATATTGACTGATCCACCTGCCTCTACTTATTAAACGACAGATTCCACTGTGGTGGAAGATAAATTTTTATTCTTATTATTGCTTTTACTATAGATATGGACCTGAGATTATTCTCCTGTAATAATAGAAGCAGCTAAAAGATGTGTCCAAACTTTTGGTCTGTACTGTATATATCTATATATATCTATATATATATACACATATATAGTAATCAATATTCAAAGAGTTTCCTTTATTTTCATGACTATTGACATTGTAGATTCACACTGAAGGCATCAAAACTATGAATTAACACATGTGGAAATATGTACTAAACAAAAAAGTGTAAAACAACTGAAAATACATCTTATATTCTAGTTTCTTCAAAGTAGCCACCTTTTGCTGTGATTACTGCTTTGCACACATTCTGCATTCTCTTGATGAGCTTCAAGAGGTCGTCACCTGGAACGGTTTTCACTTCACAGCTGTGCCCTGTCAGGTTAATAAGTGGGATTTCTTGCCTTATAAATGGGTTTGGGAACCATCAGTTGTGTTGTGCAGAAGTCAGGTGGACACACAGCTGATAGTCCTACTGAATAGTGTTAGAATTTGTATTATGGCAAGACAAAAGCAGCTAAGTAAAGAAAAATAAGTGGCCATCATTACTTTAAAAAATGAAGGCCAGTCAGTCCAAAAATTTGGGAAAACTTTGAAAGTGTCCCCAAGTGCAGTCGCAAAAACCATCAAGCGCTACAAAGAAACTGGCTCACACGAGGACCGCCCCAGGAAAGGAAGACCAGGAGTCACCTCTGCTGCGGAGGATAAGTTCATCCGAGTCACCAGCCTCAGAAATCACAGGTTAACAGCAGCTCAGATCAGAGACCAGGTCGATGCCACACAGAGTTCTAGCAGCAGACACATCTCTGCAACAACTGTTAAGAGGAGACTGTGTGAATCAGGCCTTCATGGTAGAATCGCTGCTAGGAAACCACTGCTAAGGACAGGAAACAAGCAGAAGAGACTTGTTTGGGCTAAAGAACACAAGGAATGGACATTAGACCAGTGGAAATATGTGCTTTGGTCTGATGAGTCCAAATTTGAGATCTTTGGTTCCAACCACCATGTCTTTGTGCGACGCAGAAAAGGTGAACGGATGGACTCTACATGCCTGGTTCCCACCGTGAAACATGGAGGCGGAGGTGTGATGGTGTGGGGGGGCTTTGCTGGTGACACTGTTGGGGATTTATTCAAATTTGAAGGCATACTGAACCAGCATCTTGCAGCGGCATGCTATTCCATCCGGTTTGCGTTTAGTTGGACCATCATTTATTTTTCAACAGGACAATGACCCCAAACACACCTCCAGGCTGTGGAAGGGCTATTTGACCAAGAAGGAGAGTGATGGGGTGCTGCGCCAGATGACCTGGCCTCCACAGTCACCGGACCTGAACCCAATCAAGATGGTTTGGGGTGAGCTGGACCGCAGAGTGAAGGCAAAAGGGCCAACGAGTGCTGAGCATCTCTGGGAACTCCTTCAAGACTGTTAGAAGACCATTTCAGGTGACTGAAGCTCATCAAGAGAATGCCAAGAGTGTGCAAACCAGTAATCACAGCAAAAGGTGGCAACTTTGAAGAACCTAGAATATAAGACGTATTTTCAGTTGTTTCACACATTTTTGTTAAGTATATAATTCCACATGTGCTAATTCATAGTTTTGATGCCTTCAGTGTGAATCTACAATTTCTTCATTTTCATGACTATGAAAATTGTAGATTCACACTGAAGGCATCAAAACTATGAAAGACCATACTTTGGATACACCCTGTTCCAGACATAATTCAAAATAAGAATCAGTGAAAAAACTTGAGAAAACTGGTACAAAACATCTGCATTTGGTTAATGAGGCATTTATCATATGGATGTATTCACATTTTTAATTGTGTCCCAAAAGAACATTAAAAGTAAAACATTTGAAGAGCAAATCGCATGGATTCTTCGTGATCATTCTCTGTAGTTATAAAATAAACACTCATAAAATGTTAATGGGGCTCGAAGTCCACGCAGTTATTGTCATAACACGTCCTCATGTTCAAACATGTTTCAATCACATGACCCGAGTAGAAATAAGCTGTGAAATAACGTGAAAGTTTGTTTAAACATGCCAGGTTCTGTTCCATGAACGCCCCTCCGGCTGAAGCTGCCTTCACTGCTGTTGTAAAACTTGGAATTTCATCTTAACACGCTGACTGCTTCTTTTTAAAGGTTGCGTGACATCAGCTAGTTACCTAACGTTTATAACATTGTTATAGGGATACTTAAACATGTTTGAGTCTATTGGAAGATAAATGAAAGAGCCGGCCTATCAAATTTACATACATGTTTATTGAGTGCTTGATAGTAAACTGCTTGAATATGGCTGATAGAAATTACACGAAACCTTCGTAATAATGACCTCGTGGTTGAAACTTTCGTATCCAACCACGAATGTCTTTGTCGCTATATTTTGTAATCTTTAGTTGGAGGGGGAAACTTTCCGGGGGGTCATTGAATACATCATGTATGTTACGCTCAGATTCCGATCTGAGAGTCGAAGACAAGAAGACGAAGAAGAAGAAGACGTCCTGGAAAGTTAACGTAAGAGTGAAGTATATATGTATTCTTTATGTCTGTACCAACGACTGTCTTTGCCTGTAACGTGTGAAAAGGTTTTGTGAGAAAACACGATGTTCAAAAAGGTTTATTTACGTAAAAAACAGATTAACGGTCGCAGGCGATCCCCTCCAGATTTCATTTCCTCCTGTGTGAAGTTTGTTAAACAGACAGAAATTAACATATTTATTAATAAACTTGTGTGAGTTGAGACAGATAAAAACGAGTGTTGGATTGTGTTTGTGTGAATTAGTAAACAGTTTTCCAGCTAAAATGATTGCCCTGCCTCCTTAGGGCGTTATGGAGGACCGCTTTTTAACAAAACTGTTAACCGCATATGAAGGTTTCTAGCCGGGGTTTCTTTACGATAGTTGCGGTAAACTAGTTTGTTGGTGTCAAATACAATATGTTTGTTCGCTTTAACACGTTTTAACCCGAGAAAAGCGACGTTATCTTCAGAATGTGATGAAACGTCCTTTTTTGTGACGAAACGTTGTCATTCTTAAATCAGTTCAGGTTTTACTATAACAAATATAAATAAAATGTGATCTGATTACATTTCAAAGCAATTAAAAATTATTGTAAATGCCCATTAAGCAACATTTTCTACCTGTATAGGTTACAAAATTATACAAAGTTAAATGGAAGTTAAAATATAAATGCACCAATCTGAGATTTTGTCGCCAATCTCTGATAACCGATTTTATAAACCGATTTTGTAAATCGGTTATCGCTGATGCTAAGGGTAAGACAATGTGTTGTAGTATTTACTGTAATAGCTGTAAAAGTGACGGTGACAAATGTTTACAAATTCATCAGTTGTCAGTTGTTTGACCAGAAACATGTGTTTGTTGTTGCGCAACACCTGCCCCCCCCCCTTCTCTCTCTCTACTTCCTCTTCTGAGAGGAGGGAGATGTTGCTCCCAGCTCTCCGTCTAACTGGTCCGAGAAGCCTCTAACTCCGGAGTACTGCTACAGATGAGAATATAGAGGACATTCTGTTTAACCTGTCATTCACAGGTTGTCATTCACAATGACAGGGGTGTCAAACTCCAGTCCTCAAGGGCCGCTGTCCTGCAGTGTTTAGATGTGCCACAGGTAAAAAACAGTGGAATGAAATGGCTTAATTACCTCCTCCCTGTGTAGATTGGTTCTCCTGAGCCTTGCTAATGACCTAATTATTCTTTTCAGGTGTGGTGCAGCAGAGGCACATCTAAAAGTTGCAGGACAGCGGCACTTGAGGACTGGAGTTTGACACCCCTGTCACGAGAGGACCCAAATTTGGGTCCTCTCGTGAATGACAGGTTAAGCTGGATGCGAGAAAGACTAGCCTGGTTTCTAACGACCTTTGCCTCCAGATGTCCCACCCTTTTTCATCCTGTGAATTAGCCAGATAGAGCAGCCCGGAATCAGCTAGTTTCACAGAGCACACCTGTTAACGGTCGCTCTTTCCCTTTATTACAACTTGCACTTGTTACTGAACCAGGTTGGTTTTAGTGACTCGGGCGAGTCCCAAGGGTGTTGTTTTAGTTTTGGCTAAAAGCAACCTATAAAACATTTTCTACTTTTTCCTCCCAGAATCAAACTTCATAGCTATTCTACAACCATCAAAGAACTTTAAGGTGACTCATTAACTGAATGTCCACAACATCAACCACTGGCTAAACCAATATTAATTATTAACTTAATTATAAGTTATCATTATTAATTCAAGTATTTTACTCTGGGTTTTATCCAATTACTCAAAATGTTTAGATTTTATTCCTTAAAACCTTTAGTGCTCAAAATGAGCAGTCTGAACTATTTTTAACCACTGCAGGCTGGAAACTTCCTCTTTTTCCAGGAAACCTGCTTTTCCTGTTTCATAACTCTCTTTCTGCCTGACTATGATTTTTTATGATTAAATAGAAAAAAGTACAATTAAAGCAAAGTTTGCAGGACACAATAACAACACACACAACCAGATTGATTTTATTACCATCTGACTCTACTGTTGGGTCTTGATGTCACCTGTGTAATCAGTTTTAAAGATAACTTTATTTATTGTTACTATTAAACTAAAATCTCCAGCATGGGGAAGTGGGATGAGCTCGACTTTTCTCGACACATGATAAACCAAAATTAAACCCATAAAAACGAATGTATCCATTACCAAATAGGCTTTGGATTTATTGAGTGTATTTATGATATCATGGAACCAACTGTGAAAAAAGATAGTGTTAACAAGAAAAATCTGCATTTCCACACAAAAATGCAGTGTGACAAAGTTAAAATCAACAGAAGAAAACTCAAAATTTAATAAAGTTGCTGAAATTTTAGAAAACCAAAAGCAGATCTGTTGAGTGATCCAAGTAAACAGAAAGACTGCCAGCCGAACAAGTTGAAGTCAACTCAAAAACATTTTTAATGAGTAAAATATTGGCAGAAACTTACAAAAAGCAAAACAGAACTGTCATATTTTAGATGAATAATGCTGAAGTACGGATAATAAACCAAGTTGCTCCATATGAAAACATCTGTGGCAATAAATTTCTTGCTGCCACTGTTATTTCTTTATGATGCTGCGCATCACTGAGTGGTGTTTCACGTCACCTGGATCACATTCTATGGTGTTAAATTATTAATCAACTGAATGGCTCAGGTGTTGGAGCGTAGCAGCCGCCACCCTGATGGAAAAAAATAGTTCAACTGATTTAGAAAAATGCAAAAATAAAAAGATAAAGCTTGTCTTCATTCAGCTATGTGTCTGGGTCAGTTTTTACCTGGAGGTTCTTGTTTTTGTTTTTTTTTTACATTACATCTTTGGTTTTAGGTTTTGCATCATCCCTAGATTACAGTTTGCACAAAGTTCATGTACTGGGAGTTATTTTTTATCGCTAAGTGATGTGTCGCATTTTTTGCGTTTGTATGCTCCAGATAACAATTAATCGATTACTAAATTAGATGACAATTATTTCAATAACCAATTAATCACAATTAATCATTTCAGCTCATCATTGTTAATGATGATTAACAATTATTCTAGTAGTTGATTATTCTAACAATTATTCTTAGAAATACTTTAAAAGATGCACATAAACAAAATCTTCACTTCCTTTTCCAAATAAGAAAATAAACGATTAATCACGATTAATCGTTTCAGCCCTAGATTAGGTAGGAGTGTAGAGGAGGGACGGTTGGCTGTCGAAGAACTTTGTGGCTGGAGATATTCTCCCTGGAGTTCGGCTCTGGGTCGAAACATCTCAGGTGAACGACCTAGCAAACTGCAACCATGGCAACCACTCCATAACGCCGTGCGTCATCATCCCATTGGGGCTTAGCAGGAAGTTGCTAGGTAGTTTGGTCTCAGCCATACTCCTGAGTAATAGTGGTGTTATCGTGTTTCTAAAAGCAGCATGGATTGTTTGTTTCGTCTTTTTGTAGATGCCGAGCCGGATGGGCTGAAAGATGCCAGGTAACCCCTGCCTGTGGACGCCGCTCCCTCAGAGCAGCCCCTGTCCATGTGACCGCTACAAGCACGCCTGCTGCAGCTACGACGGGGACGTCTACGTCCTGGGGGGAAGAGACAACAGCTGCCTGGGAGACTTCTGGAAGTACAGCGTTGGTAAGGGCCTTCATGTACAGCAGAACCACAGCATCAGGAAGTTACCCGGTTACTGATGAGTAACCATTTCTGTCAAACATTCAAAGTTTAAAAATTTCCTTCTCATCATCATATTTTCACTTCTGGTTAGAAATGAGTTTTTCCACTTGCTTTCTGCTTTCGACACAGTAAGGTTTAGATCTATGAGCTTGCTGACCACAGGTCCAAACTGAGCCACAACTGTTAGCCATAGTTGATTATTCATGATTAATCGTTTCAGCCTTAAAGTGCTGCAGCTTAGAGGAAACTCCACAGATCATTATCAGACTGTCTCTGGAAGTTCTAAAGAAATTTATGACTCTTTGGGTGAGCAACACTGACACATGGATCATGTCTAAAGGTGCAACTAACGATTATTATGACAATTAATCGATTAATCAGATTTAAAAGAACTGCCACATTCTGCAGATTTTTCATTGTGCTAGAAATGCCTGAAACGATGCAATAAACAGTAATTCATTTCCTTTTTTAAATAAGAAAATAAACATTGTATTTTCTAAAATGCAACAATGTAGCATTCCTTTAGTGTTTGGTTGATCATTTGTTGCACAGAAGGCAGCTAAAAAAATCTTCACCGATTAGTGGATATGAAACAAAGAAAACATTAAAGACGAACAAAAACAGGTATTGATCTACAAAATAAATAACCAGATAAGAGAATGAAGCAATGAAGATAAGCAAAAAAGGAGTAATGTATTAACATGGATACAATCCGGTCAAGACAAAGGACAGAACATTATCAAATGGTGTCAAAATAAAAACAATTAAATTGCTTAACAGGTGGGTTTTGGTATACTTTTTTTCCTTTAATCTCTTCAGTTATTTTCTGATTTGCATTATTTTTCTTAATATTCTTTGATTAACCTAGGGTCAAAGATATTTTGAGTAGAAGTGAGAAAGAGAGGGAGAGAAATAAAAAATGAATAAATAAAAGTTTAAGCCAGAACAAAGTATAATAAAATAAAAATTTACTAAAGAACACTTTTTGTGATCTTATTATTATTATTATTATTATGATTAGATAGTAAATGTTAACAAGCAACACAGATATCAGCAGCTTTGAGAGGATTTTGAAGCAAAGCCTATTCAAAAAATAATTTATCTTTTTGATGCTATTGTATTGAAATACAGATGCTGTACTGTAAATATAAACACAACAGAGTTTTAGTAAGATATTAAAGAAAAACTGAGCAAACAAAAACATAGTTTTGTTGTGTTTATTTGTTTCAGTGTTGGATGAATGGACCAGGCTGAGCTGCTCGGGCGAAGCTGCACCAGAGGAGCTGGAGCAGCACTCTATGGTGGCTCATAAGGTAAAAAATTCAAACACTTTTTATTCATTTCCTTTAAACCGTGCCAGATAAGCAGATATGACTTGCTAACTGGTTTCTGGGCCTCTTCAGGGTTTCCTGTATGTGTTTGGAGGCATGTGGGATTCTGCATACACTGGGCGGCGATGCCCCCTGTGGGTGTTTGATGTCGGTGAGTTTCACTCAGGACGACGATTTTGCCCTCTGCTGATCTTCAAGCTGTTAGCAAAGATTCTAGTTTCCAAAAAAAACTCCTGTGCATGCTGGTTCTGGCCTCAAAAAACATTCAACCCCTGCTATTTTTCTATTTTTAGCTTTTGTTTACCTGGTTGAATACATGCAAGTAGAATTAGTTAAGAGATTTAGGCCGGTCTTAAACTATAAAACACCCTAAACTATTTTTAAATAGAATATCACAATATAAAGTTAGTAAAACACAAAGCAACATTGACTGGGAATCATGTAAAACCAATGTGTGGATTTATTAGTGCATCATTTGTTTTTTTCTCATCTTCACACACAAACACAAATAGAGTTTTCACAACTCTCCACTTTGGTTGGAGCTTTTATAAATAATGGTTTTTAGTGACATTGAACAGTTTTTATCTGGATGAAAGGTCAAACACATAAACATATATTAATGTCCCAGATACCTGGCTTTGTGTGGACTAGGCCTTAGTACCTGTGCAATGATTTAATACCAGTGAACAGGAAGTTGAATGTTTCCGGACCTGGTTCCTGCATATGTGCATGTATGTTTCATAGAAAACAGTCTGCAACATACTTTAGCTTTAAGGGTTACTCTTAGAAAACACTATTACAAATTCTGCAGCTTGTTTCTCTTCTTCTACATGTTTTCTAATGAGGGTTTTCTTTAACTGGTTTGTTCTATTTTCTGTTTGTTTCAGTAAATCAGAAGTGGGTTCCCTGCCAGGGGAAGACCAGCTCCCCTCAGGTAAATCAGCATAACTATCTCAATAAAATAATCTACCTTTTAATTTGATTACATTCTTCTGGTGGGAAAATAATCACAGTGAGAAATGTTTAGATAAATTACCACATTTACTGGCATCTCAAAACAAATCCTGTTTCCCTGGCAGATAAATATACCATGGCACAGACCTGCCCATTTCTTTTGGTCACTTTTCAAAATAGGAAAAACAAGAAAACATGAAACATGCTGCTCTAGTGAGACAGAAAAAACTGCTGCTCTAAATCTGACCTCATCTACAGTCAGAGTTTAGAAAAACAACTTTAACAGCTGGAAGACAACCAGAAAATGAAGCAGGAAGAGGACTACAGCACAGTGCATTCTGGGTCATTACAAATAAAACAAACACGTTAGCTTAGCGCTAGCTGGAAAAATGGCTTGTGGTTTTCTACCCAAGACAAACAAAATCTTACAGCCACTAAAATCTGATGCTACTTCATTTTGTTTACATTTAGTGAAGAAGAAAGTGGCGCTCAGTGTCTTCTTCTGTCGTTTCACTCAGTGGTTCTTGGTGCAGCGCCTCCAGAGGCGAGGAGGGGAACAGGTTTTTTAAAGGGTTTGGTTCACTTCACGCAGTGCAGTCAGAAAGAGAGCTACAGAAACCGAAAAGGGAGGATGTAGTGCAAATTTGTATTGTAAACTAGTTGAAGCAAGACTACCAGACTATCAGGTGTGGAAAAACCCCTTAGCTTACCACCATGTTTCACTTCCTGTCAAATTTCTGCGTAGCTCCAAAACAGACTTCAGCTCTGTCTTTGTCAGACAGTCGGAGACGAAGTCTCAGGGAATCGCTACTGGTTTGCTAGGTCTAATTAACTTTTAACGTAACTACCAAGTCCAATTTTCTGTTAGTTTGGATGCCGAAACGGATCCAGTGAGTCTCGGTTTGTTGCTGAGCTTTTCAGCAACAAACAGTCCAGGTGGGTCAGGTGTGAAACAGATAAATCCAAAATAAATTCAACTCCCTTCCAGTCCAAATCCGGAAGAGAACTTATGATTTCACAGAAAGTATTTATCAGGTTTTTGTCCCACCGAGTACTCAAATTGAAGGTTGGGTTTTTATTTATTTTTCAGTTTTTATAGCATTTTCTGTCAGTTTTCAGATAATGCCAGTACAACATAAGAAACATTTTTTTTCAGCAGCACGGTTTCATTGACACCTGATGTTTTAACATTGTCTTGATGTTTGTTTCCAGAGCCAAAGGCCGAGCAACCGGAAAGGCCACAGCGCCGTGGTGCTCGGCTCTGCCATGCTCGTCTACGGAGGCTTCATGGACATAAAGGGATCCCTGCAGGAGTTCTGGAGTTTAAACCTCAGTAAGTTTATCCACACTAGAATAAAAAAAGAAAAATGAGCATTTTAATCAGCTTTTTACTCATTTCCAGGATTTCTGAAGAGAGTTAAATCAGGTGTTTGTCTCTGTCTCGGACAGATACGACGGCTTGGTCTGGCTTGAGCGGTTCTGATCGGGGAGCGTCCGTTCCTGGGCCCAGACACAATCACTCGGCCGTGGCCTACCAGAACTGCATGTTCCTGTTTGGAGGCCTGAAGGGTCTGCGGGAGCAGAGGGACTTCTGGAGCTGGAACAGCACCAATCACACATGGACCTGCCTCAAGTGAGCGCCAAGGTTTCCTGTCGCTAAAATTTGAAGCCAACATTGAGCTGGAGGTGTTTGGTCTTCAGAATAGTTTGGTGTTTGTTAACAGCTTGTCTGATTTATTAAACTATCACAGTAACTAAAGGCTGGATTATACTCTAGTCCCACTGTGCATAATAACACAGAACTTAGTCTTCTCTTTGTTCACATTAATTAGTCTGAATGCTGTGTGAAGGATTAATCACAGTGACTAGATTATTGAAATAACTGTGGACTAATTTAGTAATGGACTAATGGAGGCTCCTGTCCCTGTGCCCCGCAGGCCGGGCCCCCCTCGGCTGATGGGCCACGCCGCCGTGACCTACAGGGACAGCATGCTGCTGTTCGGAGGCGGTGAAACCCAGAGCTCTCCCAGCAGGAGCCTGTGGAGGTACAGCTTCTCCTCCCACACCTGGAGCCAGGTGGCCTCGCTGCCAGGCTCCGACGCTCCGGACCGGATTCACCACTGCTGCGTCGGGCTCGGCCGCAGTTACGAGCCCGACACCGACGGCTCCGGATCGGCCCTGCAGTCGACGCCGCAGGATGCCAAACCCAGACATTTCAAAAACAAGTGCTTCCCCGTCTCCCACTCGGACATAGAGATGAAGACATTCAGCAAAATGTCTTCAGACGTGGACGCACAGAGCGACACTCAGCCTGACCCCCAGCTGACGCAGAACAGCTTGATGTTTGAGAATAAAGCCTTCAGGAGGCAGTGGAGCTGCGCCGACGAGCTGCTGCTCGACCAGGAGGACGGAGACATCTTAAAGAACCTGCCTGACACGCTGCTGGTGCTGGGAGGGCGACCGTACAGCAGACACAGCCCCATCTGCGTCTGGAGCATGACCCTGACCGAGTCCTAACAGCCACCGAACCTTTACTGACACAGAACAATGCAAAATATTAACAAGTATTTTAGATTATAATATGAAAGATGGAGGTAAATTTGACAAAGACCAGCGGCTGGGCTTCTGAAAGTTTCTCAGAGCATTCCTCTATTCTAATGAGGTTCGTTTGGCAGGAGCTCACACTGCAAAAATCACAACGTATTAACAAGTATTACCGTTCAGTTTTTACTATAAAACTTATTTATCTACCAGAAACTTTTCAGCAAGATAAAGGAGCTTGTTTTAAGTCTAATTTCTTAACATTGATGAAAAATTAGTAGTTCTACTGGCAGATAGTTTCACTTAAAACAAGAATTTTTTTCCCATATTATAAGTGAAATAGTTTATCAGAGGAAGTAGTAAAATGAAGTCATATTACTATTACAACTAGTATAAAGTTGTAATATTAATCAAGTTCAATCATGTTTGTTTGTGTAGCACATTTCAGCAACAAGACATTTCAAACTGCTTTAGATCATGAAAATATAAACATAATGCAGTTATGTGTGTGTGGAAACAGTAACATCACATTTTGTCAAGTTTCATTAAAATCATCGACACATCAGATATGTTGGTTAATGTTCCAGTTATTAATGTTCAAAAGCAACTCTAAATAGGTGATGACTTGTTTTATTTTCTTATCGTTGCCCTGATAGTTTGTTGTAACTGAAATATTTTCACCAGGAACTAGACAAAAAAAACTTTGTAAGATTTTGTGTTTTTGCAGTGAACCAGTGTTTTTCTGTCTCCTCTCTGTTCACCACTGTTACTGACAACCTGTACATAAGAGTTTATAAAAACAGTTTTATATCATCTGGAGGTTTTTCTGTTTATTCATTCAAAACGTCAAAGTATTAGAAGGACCCGATCTTCTGGTTGTAGCTCGTCTCTGGCTGCATTTTCATTACAAATGGGCACAAAACCTTTTCAATATTCTTCTAATATATATTTAAAAAAATCACAATTGCATCCTATCATTAGAAGAAAACATGATACGCCATTTTCCGCCTAACATCTGTTTCTTGTCTTTTCCCTCAGTAGTAACATCTGGTTGTTGATCACATGACTAGGCTTTTTTTTTCCTTTTTTTCAACAATTGCCTTGTTTCCATTAAGCAAATTTATCTTCGTAGTCATAGAGGAATGCAGCTTATGTTACTGTTGGCAAACAACAGAAGCATCATCTCTGGATGTATTTTCATTAAAACTCTCCTAAATCAGTCCTGCAACCTTAAAAATGCTATTGTCATTGTTCAGAACCAAAAATCTTCAAATTCTGGTTGAGAGGAACTGGTGGTTTATATGAACTGTGATCGTGATGCTGACCAGAAGAGGGCGCCAGAGCTCAATGGGCTCAAATCACCATTAAATTATTAGAGATATTTATTATTGTGCGTTTGCGTTAATTACGGATGTTGGAAACGTTTACTGTTGTAATTAAGCAATCTGTTGATTATTCTGACAGTTGAGGAATCAAATAAAAATTTGGTTAAGTAGAATACTGATTTGATTAAGGTAAATAAATACAACTTATATACTTAACAGTATTAATATCCGACTTTTTTATTAAATGTAATAAAAACATAAATAATAAAGCAGCAGGCTCACAAAGACACTAAAATATGGGTATACCAACAGGCAGAATAACAGGATATGAAATCCTATGCTAAAAAAAAGAAAAAACTGAAAAGCAAACTCAGGCAGAGGGAAACTAAAGTGCATATTTAAGTTTCTTTTCAATGGTAGAAAAATATATTTTGAGGTCAAACTGTAAATCTAGTTGCTGTATTTTGTATATAATTAATTAGCGAATGTTTTAAAGTGTTAAATCAACCAAAAAGCTCTAGGGGAAAAAAAGAGCTTTGCGTGATGAAGCTGGAGGGGAACGGAGCCCAACGGCTGCGATCTGATTGCTGAGCTCAGGAGGTCGGGTTCCCTCAGGTGTGTTTAAGACCCTCAGGTGTGTGCTGGACATTGTGAGGAGGAGAAAAAAAAGCAACTTATTTTAGCCTTGGGTGACATTCATCCAGCTGGGAAGGCAACATTTCACCAGCAGCAGTATGTCAACACGCCAAGAGACTTACAACGAAAGTGGCCCGAATGAATATTATTATTAGATGGGATCCAGAAGAGATGGCAAAATGAGCCTGAAATCCACAGCAGCACCACCATAACATGGCAGAGGGAGCGAGGGGAACAAAGCCAGAGTCCCAACTTTGACCTGGAAGAGAATTATTACATTTTCCAGAGGTATGAATATTTTTTAGCCTAATTGTATGTATGCTCTTATTGATCTACCTTATCTTGGTAGATATATTCCCATGAAAATATCTAAAGGTATGTAAATGTAAAGTTACATTCCAAAATTCTCTTAGCAGTTAGCACTGCAGTTAGCATGCCCAGGCCTGTTAGCATGTTGTTTTCCATTCCAGTTCACGCTCTTCTTCCATTTAAATGATCTTTGTTTATGTCTGTTCTAGCTTCTGGCTAACCTGTGAGCCTTCAATCTTAAACGTATGGCCAGTTTAATGCTCAGGATTGGTCACCTCCAACGGTTGTCGCTAGGGGCGCTATTTTTAGTCGTCGCAGTAAGCAGGCTAGGTAGAGGAGGTACTAATACCTTTTATTTTGGGACATGGGCCATTTTTGCACCTACAATGTGAATTTGAGACCTGTTACTGTACAAGGCCTTTAAAATCTGTCACTTTAAACATTTAAGGTGAAAGATGCACTTTAATTTAGAGCAAGGCTGTCATTCATTTTTGTTTTGGGCCAAATCAAGATCATGAATGTTCTTAAAGGGCCGGTTGTGCTGGAATGTACTGATAGAACCCTCTAACAAACTGTTAAAAATATTAAATAAATGTGTCTGCATTTTATAAGTACTGCCTCATCCCATTATCACCATGTCTCTGTTTATTAGGAGACATCATAATTGTTAATAATGTCCTAAACAAATCCTAAACAGTTCCTTATGACTTTAACCTTTGCCAAACAGACCAGGACTGCCATCATTGGAAAAATGTACTCAGTGAACACATTTCAATAGAAAATAACCTTTATATATTAAATTTTATATGATCCTCACTTATACTATAAGTTATATATTATGATAGTTTTTGTTTTGCCCTTCCATTTTTCTCTCTCCTTTGTGAATTATTCTTCTTTTCTCATCCTATATGTATACAATCTGAAAATTAGAACTATTAATTGATCCATTGCATTTACCAGCTTCTTACATATAATTTCTTATTACTTTATTGTTTTTTTTTATTGCTTCACACTGATAATGTCACAATTTACCATCATTATTCTGTGATTTAAATATTAAAAACATTTTCAGCAGGAAAACTCGCATCACGTTAAAATGGTTGCCTCTGGACTCTCCATGGAGGCCAACGGTTAATCACTGGACTCTGGATGCCAATTGATGCCTCTCTCTCTCTGGTCATTGGACTCTCTAGATGCTAACAGTTAGCCGCTGGACCCTCCATTCTCTTGCTTGAAAACCACCATTCAGTCCTCATTAAATATCTCCCAGCAATAAAAGGCCCTTGATTGTTACTCAGCTTTCTTAAATTTCTTCAAACTGACTCAGTCCAAAGATATAAATATTGAAACTGCTTAAAAGCTTTACAAAGTTACAAAGTGTAACTTTGTAAATTTTTTGCTGCCAAATCCTGATCACATTTTGTAAGGCAAGCCTTACCAAACCCCCCCACTCCCATTCAGACAACTTAGAAAACTGATTGTAAAAATGTTTATTTTAGAAACCACAAAGTACTAGTCAATACAAAAACGTATAAAAGTACAAAAAAAGTTGGTCAAAAAATATCTGAGATGACAATATTTAAGGTGTACTAATGGCACTGTGGTTATGAATCTGAATACAAAAGTTGGTGCAATCAAAAGAAATTCACATTGTAGCAGTTTTTTTTTTGCAACCATCCTCTCAAGTCTGGAACATCAAACTCCAGAAAATTAGCACTTAGCAGATGGTGAAGTGGCACACAGCTTTTTTTATTATTAAACTAACAGACAACTGAACAGGCAGGTGCGGCAGAAGTAAACATTTCATGGTCACAAAAAACATGTACCGAAGAAAAGAAGCAACAGGTTGATCCAAACAGAAAACAAAAAGAAAAACGAAAAACTGCTGCACTTAATCTTTCAAACTGTACCGAACAGCTTTGAGAACAGGTTCACTCTCAGAATCCAGCCACGGAAAGCAGAGACAGTAGTGAACGTTTAACAACAATACTCAGAATACAAAAATAAAGAACAGTATCAAACATTTCAAAACAATACATGGCAATATCAAGAGTTACATGGTTCTTTTATTTCAAGCATTACCCAGGTTTGTTTGTTCCTTTGGACAAAGGCACCTCAAGTGTTCCAGTTACCTATAAAAGAGGCCTGTACTGCGAAGAAGGTTCATTGCTTCAAGATTCCTTCATCCTGACTGAGAATGTACAGAGCAGCAAAACAGAAACAGCTCCAAGCTAAGAGAGCACACAGAAAAACCAACTGAGTCACAAGATACAGACATGGATGCACAGAAAAACTTTATTGAACATAAACAACTAAGAGGATTGTTGAACTGAAATTCACCAAATTTACGGCAAATGGTTCTACAACCAACAATCGAAGGACACAAGGACCGAAAGATGGAACCCATGGAAAGATGGCAACAATAAAGTAGTAATAGCCATGAAAGAAAGGGAATGATACAAGGAAGACATGATGGAAAATTTACACAATACAGGTCAGAACATTGAAATACTGAAGACCAATTCTAGACAGCTCAGGAATCCCAGTAATCTACGTCCAAAGAATCTAAGTAGATTACACTCTTTGGATCCCTGTCCCAGCTTGAATTGGTCTTCAGTATTTCCTAGATTGTCTCCCATCCAGTCTTCCTTGCTTCCTCTTGTCCTTTCCTATTATGTTACTACTTTCCCTTATCATTGCCCATCAATCATTCTTTCAATCATTCCTTGCATCATTCTTGTCCTTGGTGGTTTTACTAGATTTTGTCCTCCTGTTATTGCTTCCTAGTTTCCTTCCCTTTTCATGCAGCCTCCATAGTTAGTTCTATCCACTATAAAACCATTTACCATAAATTCAACCAAGACAAAAAGGGACTAATTGAAAGACGGCAAAGATGAGGGAAAGCAGCAACATCACAGGGAAGGAAAGGGTACAAAGAAGACAGAATTGATACTGAAGACCAGTTCTGGACAGCACAGATATCCAAATAATCTACGCTATAAAGCATAACACCAAAGCTTTAAGGAGTTTGATCATTTGCTCAGAGGTTTCACTTTGATCTTGGAAATGGATTGAGTCCTGAAATCTGTGAAGAAACAGAACTACAGCTGCACAGTACAGGCCACAGGTTCCAGGATTGGAAGTGTTGATCAGTTCCGGACCAACACTGACGTTTAAAAAAGAGACACTCGAGAGAAGCCCTTGTTGTATGATGATCAACATCTTGAACAGTCTTCATAAGATCACAACTCCCAGTACCGGTGTTTGATTCGAGGCGCCCTGTTCAACCTTTTGCTCGCTTCTACAATCAACCAACTCACTCTCACTAAGTACACACATTACAAAACGACTGGCTTGGTCTTTCCGTAAAAAAATTCCAGTTCAAGTCTAAAGGCAAACTTGAGATTTACACACCGACCAAAACAATAATAATAATAAAAAAGATAGAAATGACAAGAAGCTCCAAGTTTCTTAATAAAATATCCATATAGTATCTAACAGTTAGCTGCCCTGAGGGAGATGTATGTCGACCTTTACAACTTCTGTTGCATGACGGCAGTTAATAAGCACTTTGGGTCTGCCGCGTGGAGTTCTGCACAGTGGGATGTAACACTGGAGGGCTTGGGGTCTTCATCCACCTCAAGCAAGTACATCACTTCCCTTTTTGTTCTCGTTTGATTTTACGCATGCAGACCTGTGAAGACATCTATTGGTCAGTTTCCTTGCATGAAAGCCATGATTTATGAAGATGAGAGAAGAGGAAATGGCTTACCTTTGTCACAGGTGCTGCTTTGCTTCTCCTGGGCAAAGTTCAGTCTGTTCTGCTCCACTGCAATGCCGTTAGACTCTGGGCTGCTGCTGCGGGGCGGGCTGTTCTCCTCGTTCTGGTATGCCAAATCCAGGTGCTGCTGAGCCAGTTTCAGGTGTCGGCGCAGCCTCTCCAGCTCCCGAGATGATGCTTCATCACCAAAGGATTCGCGACCCGAATCTCCGAAGTTATCCCTGAAGCCCATCTTCCCATTAGGGTCTTTCTTCAGAGCGGTGTGGTACCCTGGAGGTGCAGAGGGCTGGCGGCAGATCGAGGACCTCTGGCTGGCCGGCGGCGGGGGGCGAGGGGCTCGAGAGCGAGGCCGTGGCCGGCAAAAGCAGTCCCGAATTCCGCTGAGGCCAAGATGAAAGATCTCCAGCATGGTGAAGAAGAGACACAACGCGCTGACGCCGTACATGATGAGCAGGAAGATGGTTTTCTCAGTGGGACGAGAAATGAAGCAATCCACTGTGTGCGGGCAAGGAGAGCGCGTGCAGATGTAGGACGGCGCCACCTCCAGCCCGTAGAGAACGTACTGCCCAAACAAAAAGGCCGCCTCAAAGACAGCGCGAGACAGCAGCTGGAAGACGTAGACCTTCATCAGTCCGTCTCTCTTGATGCGACGCCGGCCATCGTGCTTCTTTTTTGGCTTCTCTGCAACTTCCTTCTCCTTATCCGGCTCGATCTCCTCGAGGATCATGGGGTCCTCCTCCCCGTTATCCTCCGCCTCTTCATAATCCCTGTTGGCGCCCCGACTCACTATTGGCATCTTCTTTCTGCCCTGTGGCCTGTATTCGTCGTCGTCCATGCGAGCGATCTTGTGCATGGCAAACCCGAGGTACAAGATGGTGGGCGTGGTGATCATGATCACCTGAAACACCCAGAAGCGAATGTGCGAAAGAGGAGCAAACGCGTCGTAGCAAACGTTCTCACAACCGGGTTGCTGTGTGTTGCACACAAATTTACTCTGTTCATCGTAGTAGATTGACTCGCCGCCGACCGCCGTCAGCACGATCCGGAAGACTATGAGGAAGGTGAGCCAGATTTTGCCCACGAAGGTCGAGTGATTGGAAATCTCATCCAGCAGACGAGTGAGGAAGCTCCAGCTCATTTTGCTGCCGGATGAAGGAAGTTATAAATCCTGTGAAGAGGGGAAAAAGGAAAATTTCCATAAAAACGTGCCCTGAAAATCACACGGTTACAAGAAAAAGCTCTACAACTCTGAAATATTTATTGCATTGCTTACAATAAATTTCTTAGAATTTTGATTTATTGTCACAATAAATTTCAATTAAAGATGTTTTTAAGAAAAACAACTGTATGTATTATTGGAATTGTTAATTTTACTTTCTCTTTTTTCACTAAGAGCATCAATACATTTGAAAAATATGATTAAATGCAGATACTGTGAGCAGTTTAGGGACAGAAATCACATTTCTTTCTGTGGCTTTTCTCCAAAAGAAGTACATTTACAATTTTTTAGAGCAGTATTTCTGTTGCTCTGCCAGTTACCTTAAAAAGTGGCAATAAATAGTTCTTATTACTTTAATTGTTATCACAATGGTACTCTAAACGATTGTGATAAAAGTCTAAGCTCATATCACTGACCTATGATGGTACACTATGACCATTACAGAGGGACAAATGGACATTTCCATTAAAAAATTAGATTAAACAGAGAAATTTTCTAGAAAAAAAAATTCTGAGTTTGAAAAGTTAAAAATGTGTTAGAAAAACTAAAATTTTGCAATTTATCGCAGGAATATTCTAGAAAAAAATTAAGTAAATTTCTGAGTTTAAGAAGTCAAATCTTTGGAAGAAAAGCAATTTTTTAGATTAATCAGAAATTTTCTAGAAAAAAGAAACTTCCGAGTTGAAGCGGTTGAAAATTTGCTAGAAAAACTAAAATTTTGAGATTAATCTCAGAAAACAAGGGAACCTCTGGATTTGAAAGGTCAAAAATTTGCTAGGAAAAAAAAATTAATTAATGTCAAAAGTTTGAGTAAAAAAAAAAAAGGAAATTTCTCAGTTTCAAAAGTAAAAATGTTTCACTATTGAAAATTCTGAGTTTGAAGAAACTCAAAGTTGGAAATAGACGACTTGTGAAACTCAGATATGCTCACATTAATTTCAAGCCAGATGTTGCCTGCATTAAAGCAAACGGCCACAGTGTGGCGCAAAATCATAAAAAAAATGCATCTTCATCCTGGCCTGCAGCAATGAGGCCGACATGCTCAGGCACTGCTCCCAAAAAGCCTAAAAACCAGCCAACCGCCAACCATAACAGCCCTGCAGCACACAAGTCATCGACTGAAGTCGCAATAGGTCAAAACTTTAGTTTTCCAGAATGTTCCAGAAGTATTATTGTTGAGGAAAGTAAAGATCTTAGTCATGTTCCCTTTTAGGTCCATAACTTTGACTGAGTTGTTTATATTTTCCAGTGTCTCACTAAACAGTCAGTTCTCCAAGACACACACACACACACACACACACACACACACACACAGAGTCCCATCCAGATGCTGCTGATTGAAGTTTAATAGGGTCTCACAATGACTAATATGCTGTTGTGGTTTCACAGCATCTAGCAAACCTCAATGTCTGTAGAGTCTTGATCTCACTTAGGAAACCAAACAAAAAGGAACAAAGCTTTTTCTAAAAGCGTTTGAGTAACACGGTTTATTACATTTGTCTCATCTTAATCTACAAGATCTGATTTTGCCAGCCAGCTCATTGGCTGCAAAGACATTAAGATGGAGAAACGGCACTAAACTTGGCAGAAACTAGTAAATTATAGACTTCTAAACCGCAAAACGAGGCATTTTATCCCACTGATGTGGCCAATTAGTTTGATTTGGACTAAATTACTTTGAACACCTGACTAGCTTGTTTTTTCCAGCAATTTGCAGTGTTGCATAATCTCTCTTAAAAAAGCGACTATCCCTTTCAGAACAGATACTGCAGCTGAAAAAGCTTTGAGGCATTTAGTGAGGGTGAAATACTTGGAAACAAAATTCCTTCACATGTCTGGAAATCTGATCGTTCTGCATTCACACCCAGTTCAGCTTATTCCTGCTTTTTTTTTATTTCTGAACACTTATTTTAAGTTGTCATGATGGGGTTGTTTTCACCTCTTCTGGGATTAAAAGTATTTTAAAAGTGATAAGTATTTTATTAAATTTAGCAAATCAAACCTATTTTTATGTTGTCTAATATACAGTTTAATACATTTGACTTTTTAAAAACCTAAATACATAGATGCATCTCAAATATGTAAACCCGTTAAATTATATTTCTCATTTTTTATGCAGTTGCTTGCAAAAACTGCAGATGCAGCAGCTCCACAAATTGACCAAATCTACACATAAATTAATGAGCTAATGCTACATTTTAAAACCATATCTTACATCAGTAACACCAACAAAACTATGTGAATGTAGGACATCCTTCTCCACAGGAAGTCCAAATATGGTAGCCTGAATAATCAATCTATCAAATTTTATTTGTATAGCACATTTCAGCAGCAAGGCATTTCAAGGTGCTTTACATTATTAAAAAGCAAAATAAAAACGGCATGTGACATTAAGCAAATACCAAGTCTTGAACAGAACAGAAACAGTCCAGTTTGACTTGATGTAGACCAGTTCAAGAGCCTGTTAGGTTAAGTTGATGAATAACGAGCATTTTTTTAATGTTTGAACAGGATATGAAATAAATCCCATTGAAGACAAAGGAAAGAAAATCCCTCCAGACCTGTTGATCTGCTGTGCGAATAGACAAGATTACTGAACAATGCATAGCAACCTGCTGATTCCAACTGTCTCTGGGTGTTTCTTTAGAAAACTTTATTGTAGCCGTGAGTCATTGTTAGGTTTGCAGACCGTTACACCCAGGGGTGCGGTGGGACACCGGCTGTCCTTAAACTAATTATCTCTCAATCGTTGTCCTCATATCGTCTGGTACATACATTAGCATTTTGTCCACAGTCCATGTCAGAAGATAACAGAAATGATCCTTTTGTTGTTTTGTAACCACCATTCATAATTTTTTTTGTTTGGTTTTTAGAAATGGGACATTATGAATTAATATTTACATGTAAATGTTTGATATTATAGCTATGAGGCTAATTTCTATCTCTAAATGGTAATTAAACAGTTGTTTGTAATCTGTAGTCTACAGTGGTTCAATAATTGAGATTTTAAGTACATAAGTTGAATAAAGTTAGTGTAACAATGGTAAAAGTAGAGTTGTATATTAGCCTAGCTAGTTAAGATACTTTAAAATAAGGCTAGTTTTAGTTAGGCTAAGCTAAGCCTAGTTAAGCTAGCTGGGCTAATTGTGTGACTTGCCACTGTAACAAATAAATCTAATGCAGATTAATGTGTTTTGTTTGGGTAAATAAATAGTTTTGCTATTGAGGTTTTGGTCCACTGTTCATTTTGATAACTTGCTCACTACACCTGCAACATCCACAATGTCAGACATCTTACTTTCCCTGCAAAGTGAGACAAGTAGAAGATTTTTTTTAATTAAGTGCCTGAAAACAACTCATGTTTATGTACAAATGCAGACAAGGCTGTAAATGACCAGAAACTAAAATCTGTCTTTGATTGTTCTGTTTGCGTTTTCACTCACAGTTGATTTTTCTGTATTTTCAGTGCCGGTTGTTTCACAACTTTTAGGTTCAAAACGATGTACAAAACCAGCTGCAGATTATACCTTTTTGCTTAACACAGATACAAAGATAAACCCTCATCTCAGAAAATGTTCATAGCCATGGCTAATTAACAACAACCCCTAAAAAGGACAAATAATTCAATGGAAAGTAAAAATTAACACAAAATGATCAAAACAAGATTGAAAATATTTTTCTAAACTTTTGTCTACTTTTTAAAAACTATTACAACTTTTAAAAATGAGTTCTAGTTTATTTTTAGCCAGTTCTTAAGTGAATATTTCAACATCAGTTATGGTCTTAAAGTCATTACAACTCAGCTGAAAAGGTTGTCCAAAGGTCATCCAGCCAAACTGTTATATATATATAGAGCCATGATTTGTGGCACCTCTAATGACTGCTGCAGTTCTGTCTCTCAATAAATGTACATAGCGGCTCAGTGGGCAGAGAAGTTTTTATTCTGCCAAATGTTTTTCCTTGGAAGTTATTAAAATTACCAGAGTATTTGGTGGAAACAGTAGCTACACCAGCATTAAGTGGGCGTAACAAGGAAAGCAGCCAGAAAAGCTACTGAGAGATGTTTAATTTCCCCTCTCATATTTATTCTTGCCTGCAGGTTCCTTCATCTGTTTAACATTTTAAAAAAGCATAAAACAAACGTACACTGCAGCTTCTGTTGTAAGATCAGAGAGAGAAAGGGAAGTATGGAAACATCTGGCTCTGTTTTACGACTGGATGCAAGACTCAACCAGATCCAGCAGGTTCCTTTTAGCTGTTTAGTATTTTTTATTAAAGGCCCACGTTTCAAGTGTTTTCACCAGTCTTATAAAATGTACAGAACATTACAGCCTAAATTATATAAACTTATTGAAATCGAGATAAAATATCTATTTTCTAGTTTCTGAATTATTGCATTTATATTATTCAGTGTTTCTGTTGAATGTCCTGTTTTCAACTGTGAATCAGCAAAAATCAGATTTAACTTGAACAGATGGTTGAGGCTTCAGTGAAGTACTTCTGAAGTATTGAGGTGCCATGTTGGTGTCTTTGTTCATGCTTGAATGGTAAGCAAGCCTCCAGCCACTAGGTGGCAGCAGTGTTCAAACTAAAAAAGGCTTTTTAACTCGGTAGAAGAAGTTGAAACAGGCAGACGAAGCTGACAGAGGAGACGGTTTGTGACAATAAAAATTAGGTGATGGAGTCCAAAAAGTATGACAAAGTCTAGATGCCTTCGCGTTTACTGTGAATGCGAAATGTTATACACATTTTTTTTTGATTATTTAAATTCTAACCAAAATTGGTGCAATTTTTACACAAAAAAAAGTTTGCAATTTTTGAACAGCAATATGTTGATTAATCTGACGAGTAACTCATATTTACAGTTTTATGTTATTGTTACTAAAAATACGCAACGCAGTGAATCATTTTCACTTTTACCCGTTGAGAATTAAATGAACTGAGCAGTTGTGGACAAATCTTACAAAGTGAGTTAATAAACCTAAACTTGGAAATAGTTTTAAGACTTAACAACAAAATGAGCTGCAATAATTATAAATCTGTTGTATTAATCTCTTGATAAATGATTTTGAAGGAGGAGTCTTAAATCTCAAATTTACCAAAGAAACTGGGGACAGGCTCTCTGTGTGCATAAAGTCCAGTTTCACAAATATAATAAACTGTTTCCATAAAACAGCAACATGATTGAAGAATTAAATATTAAATATTAAAATATTTGGATTTAGATGAAGGTTGACAGAATAAAGTTAAAATTTGGAGGAAAAAAGTGAAAATTCGGAGGGAAAAAGTCAGAATTTTATTCATCTTTAATTTTTTTAATGGTCCTCCTAATAATCTTTGTCGATTTAACTTTTAAATTATGTTTCTTTTTATTTGAATGTCCAGTTAAGCTTAGACATTGGGAAACTAAGCTCCAGTTGGAAATGTTCATATATGTAAACATTTTTTAAAAATCTCATCCTTTTTCATTCCACTCAATAAAATCTTCTCCAGCTGGTCCAAATCTTTTCCCCAGGTCTTCTTGGCATTCCTATGTTACATTTTCAGTGATCTTTTCACATTGGCCACCTGTTCACTTCAGAATGCAGTTAAAAAATAAAAAGTTCTGCCTTCATAAATCTCATAACTTTTTATATCCATAAGTCGCTGCCAGATCAGATCAGAACCTGCTGCCTGATCCAAAGTCAGAGACTTTGCAGATGTGAACTAGAACTCAGTGACCCTCAGTTTGCACGTTTTTACCTCCTCTGTTCTTATTTAACTCACTTTTTACTTCCTTTTTTCCTCGAAAGAGTTTATTATTTATTTAACCTGGAGGCCAAAGTTGGAGTTTTAGCTCATTTATTTGAATCAGGCGGCGCGTAAAAAGATCAAAATCTGAGTCGGTTCAACTGGTTTCATCTGAAATCAGAGTTGTACGTGTTTCAGCAGGATTTTTCCGTTTTGCTCGCCGTCAGGAACATCTTATCTCTACCGTTGAATCTGAATCAGAGAAACATCTGCGCCGAGCTGATGCGGGTATTTAAGGGATTTTTGGCCATTTTCGCAGCGCAGGATCGCGGTTCTACAGAACAGAGACGCTTTTGTGGCCCCAACATCTGGGAGAAGGGTTAAAGTTGATCCTCATATATCCCACCCCTTTAGCCTAAAGGGGGAGGGAAAGGGCTTGAGGAAAAAATTAAAACTTAAAAAAAAAAAAAGTTTTGGAGGAATGTGCTCAGCCCTGAAAAAACCCAGATATGCGACGGAACCAGAAAACTAGCGGGATTAGACGCATGTTTGGGTTTAATAAAGCCAAGAATGTCTCATCATGAAGCAGCACAACGTGAACTGGAAACTAATCCCATTTGCGGGGAATGCGGGAAAGAGGAGGAAAAAAATCCTCCTCGTGGCAAACGACGTCACGGCGGAACCTCGCAGGATCCTTATGGGAACCGGGTCATCAATCTGCCCCGACTGACAAACTGGATCACTTTAAGACCCAATTGGTACAAAATTACAGAAAATCTGGGGTAAATAGATTCCCACAAGAAAGAAAAACATAAAACGATCCCTGTAGATTTCCCTGTAATAATAAACACCCCAAACTGGCATTATATATTACGATCCGCCACACGTTCATTTAATTAATCCCATTTTACTGCCAATCCGCAGGTAATTTCAGGTATTCCGGCTGATTTCCAGTTTCTAATTAGCGCTACATCCCATCAGTTTGTGCGCTTCAGCTCAAACTGGGTTTTAAACGCCCCGTTAACCCGATTTTATTCACTTTCCCAGCATATGTAGTTTAAAAAACAGCTTTTCAAACAAATCCTAAAGCAGAGAGATAAAAACTAGAGTCACAGAAGCGTTTGTTAACAGATAAAGAGCGGACCGGTGAGGATGCCGCCTCGCTTTGTCTGGGCTTTTTCTTTTACCTTCAAAATGTCTTCTGGTCCCTGAAAGTTGTCTTCAGTTGGATATCTGGATTTTAAGCCCTTCTGCGCCAAATTTGAAGCCCTTCAAGTTGTTGTTTTTCCTCCTTTTGCTTCGAGGAGACAGCTGCTTCTCCAGTGGTGCTGCGCTAACTGGGCGAGGACAAAGAATATTCCCAAATCCCCCTTTTCTCCTCCCAGTTTGAGCTCCCCACCCCCTCGTCTGCGCAGCGAGGAATCTGCAGCTTCTCTGGACCGCCCTTTATACTCACTCCTTACAAAACCCATAGCAGTGATTTTATTTCAGATTAGATTGCTTCATGCTTGGCCCACAAACTGATTCATTATTATTATTATTTCTGCAGGTTGTAATCAAAATGAAACGACAGAAGCTGCAGCCAGGTCTTTAAATCTTTGTTCTGGGATGTAAGAGGAGCACACTCGTGAAGTCTGCCCCTCTTCCTGTTCACAACAATATTCGGAAGTCGTTACTAAATCCCAAACTTGTGTCACAGCAAAAGGAACAACCGGACTTCCTGAGAACCTCCTTCATGAGACTCTGCACGTCACGGAGCTGTTTGGCTGCTCCAGTCACTGTTAGCCATGGGGTTCCACAGGGTTGAGTTCTGGGACCATTTTCCTTCTGGTTTATCCTTATGAAGTATCTTCACCGCTTTGGGGATCATGTGATGGAGTAGTACTCAGTTATGTTTACTTGAGTACCTTTCTTGAAAAAAATTACTTTTAGGAGTATTTTCTCTACATTGTATTTATTATGCAGTATCTCTACTCTTGAGTAAAATTTCTGGATTTTCTCCCCACTGAATGAAAAGCAAACATGTTTTAACCAAAAATTAACCACAGACACACACACCTACACACACACACACACACACCTGCAGTTTCTGTTTCAGTTTCATAAGTTTTTTTTATTGAAAGAAACTGATTTGGAAACATTTTCTTTTGCCTGATTTTGTTATTTTTTATGTGAATTATCATTTTGGTCGTTGGAGTACAAAAATTTCCACTTTATATTTTGATCCGTCTGATGATGTCCTTTTTAAATATTAAATGATTGATAATTTGATCAGTTATTCAGTACTTGAGTAGACTTTTTACCAAATACTGTTTTACTTGAGTAAAAATATGTTGAAGTAATTTTCCTCTTACTTGATTTGGGTTCTCTGCTCACCTCTGGTTTTTGACAACTTTTAAACTTTATGAATCCTCCAAACCTTTGGAAACGGCGTTGTGCAACTTTTAGATGGTTTCCACACCAGTTCTGTTCTGTCCGCTTTAATCAAACTCTAGTTTGTTTGTCTAGAGAGGCTTTCGCTTAGCGCTGAACTGCTAGCATAAACACCATACATTCAAATCATTTTAAAATTCCTCAGGCCAAAACTGACTTTCTGACATGTACCTTCATTTAGAGTGCAATGAAAAAGTGGAACCATTATCTTTAAGTAGAGCTGAACAGAAATCAGATTCGAAACGGTTAATTATTGTACTTTTTCTCAATTTATGAGCTGTAATTATTTTATTTATTTTGCTATGTATGTTAAATCTGTCATTTGTGGTATGTTTGAACGATTTCTACTGTATGCGTGTTTTAGTGATGGGATCTGAACCTTCAGGAAGAGCAGACGGGTGTGAAGCCTAAACAAAGTCGGATTTGTTTTTGGAGGTGTGAACATTCAATGAAATTCCGATGCTTTCCAAAAGACCAAACTCTCTTCTGCCTACAAACCTCGGTCTGGGTTCGGTTGACGTGAACTCCAGAAGCAGGAAGTGGACTACAATGCAGGGGAACATGTTTTTCAAATGATTTGACTGGTTTGACTCGGAGCAGCGAGAAAGTGAACCATAGCAGCTAAAAATGGACCAAATGTTGTAATTTTGTTCCCCAATCGAACCAAATCAGAGGTGGAAATAACATTAGACACGGCTCGGCTCCAACACACCTGAATCAAATACTCAGGTCATCAGCAGGACTGAATGCTGATGTTGTAGTTGAAGGATTTTATTCAAGTCTATTGGACTAAAAACTGCGAGACACCAACCTTTAAAGGACTGGAGTTGAAGACACTTGACTTAAATCAATGCATAGACTGGCCCAGTCAATATTCAGACTCTAAATGTGGAAAAACCAATTCTGAGAAACACTCTCCATCAAATCTGACTGCACTGAGCTAATTTGCATAGAAAAATTGTAAAAAAATAAAATAAAACCTGTTTCTAGATGTACAAAATTGTTAGAAACCTGCAAGTGAATCTGCAAAGATGTCTCTAATAAACCTACACACTTTACTGATTTTATATAATAGTCTCCTTTGAGATGGTCTTTCACATAAAATCGAACACTGTGGCAGAAACTAAACAACCTTGAGGGATGGGAATACTCTTTCTTCCAAGGCGCTGTAACCCGTCATTAAACCAAACTGAGACTTTCTTCAGGAAACTAATTTTGCGGCCAGCTGATGCAGCGTTTTCCCTGAAGGTGACTCAAAATGAG
Source organism: Poecilia mexicana (assembly GCF_051168715.1). NCBI lineage: Eukaryota > Metazoa > Chordata > Actinopteri > Cyprinodontiformes > Poeciliidae > Poecilia > Poecilia mexicana. The sequence continues at coordinate 54,925,485 of NW_028263371.1, forward strand.
CCACACAGATTAAAAACGTTGCAACCGTTCAGTCGGCTTTCTAGTCTCCAGGGAATCTTTCAGGACGAACAATCACATTTTCCCTCCTGGATCTCTTCAGATGACAAGTCTTCATCACTTCATCACCTCTGTGGAACAAAACACATCAGCTGCTCCTTCACACATTGTCTGGGAAGCCTCACCTTCCTCATCAGTGGCCGTTGTTGGTGAAAGCACACAAAGGGGAGCAGTTATTGTTAAATATCTGCTGCAAACAGGAGGTCAGTGGAGGAATGCATTGCCCTTCCCCCTCCTCAGGGTGCAGCTACAGCTCCATTGTGAAGCACAAGCATGCTCTCATTCATGGGGTGTGATCTGGGGTATCCACTGTCTAAGTGACAGAGAAATATGACGAGCTGCTCTGCAGACTGGGAGCTGAAAATAGCTGCTTTGCTTGATTTTTCATCAACAATTAGTTCTGCAAGTAGAGTTTGATCATGCATATCGAGGCGACATTGCTCCCATTGTTAGTGGCTCTCGAATCGTAGCTGGATTTGATAAACCATGTGCTGTCACACCCACCAAACCGATACCTAATCTGACATGTTAGACAAAGAAAAGCTCCACAAACACACAATCCTACCAAGTATTTTTGTCTTGTTTCTAGTGCAAATAATCCTGAATTATGACAAAAGTAATTTAAAAGTAACTTATCAGCAAGATACAGAAGCTTGTTTCAAGTAAATAATTCCTTAATATAAGTGAAAAAGTACTTGTTACATTGGCATATTACTTCACTTATAACATGGGGAAATTGTCATGTTATAAGTAAATTCATCTGTAATTTAGGAATAATTTACTAAAAACAAGTTTCTATATCTGGCTGAAAAGAAACTTGTAAGTTAGTTTTGTCTTATTTCAAGTGTACTAAGATATTTGCTTTAGAAATGAAAGTAAAAGTATTTGGTAAGATTTGGTGTCTTTGCAGTGACACATTGCTGCTTCACACATTGTCTGGGATCACAGTGGCCCAAAACTGTAATCAATCCCACAGCAGCTTCTTCCACCAAAACCTTCCTCTTCTTCCATTTGGTGTTAAAGTGAAGACTTCAGTTTTTCTAAGAACTGGATATCATGAGTCAACTTCAACCTGTGATACCAGTTGTTTTCTCCTATTTACTCAACACTTAAGTGTCTTTCATGTTTTTCCACAGACGGATAAAGAAATCTTTGCAACCTAGATCTGAAATTGCAAAATCATGTTGAGTGTAAGAAAAACCACCGGTGGAGCGTTGTCCTGTTGTCTTCCCAACCCACAGTGAATCATCCTGTTATGATGTTTCTCTCGTGATGAAGGATTCAGTCCAGACCCGTTTCTGGAGCAACTATCAACTCAAGTCAAGTTTATTTCACATTTTAGCAACGCGGCAGTTCAAACTTCTTTTACATTACAACAAACAAAACAAGTTAGTCCTTTAATTTAAAAAAAGTCCTTCAGGTGATGGAAGGCTGGCTTTGTAACTGTCTTTATGTTGCTCTGAAGGTTCAGCTCTGAGTTTCCGGCTGTAGTAACTGAAGTTGTTCAGACTCTAGATCGCTCCTCTTTAGGTCCAATAACGTCTGTTTTGTTTCTGTTTAGCTGGACAAAGCTTTGGCACCATCTGATCAGTGCCTGGATGGGTTCGGGGTCAACTAGTGATATTGTAATGTAGAGTTACAGTAACCAATCTAATCACTTGTTATAATCTGAGTCAGTGGATGTAGATATTAAACAGGAGGGGCCGCAGGTTTGAGCCCTGGGGCCCCCCATATGTGACATCTGTCTGTTACCTGTTGAGACAAAGACGTTCCTGTTCTTTAGGTAAAACCAGTTGAGTATGGTACCGGAGAGTCCAACCCAACTCTAATAATGTAACTTGGTGCAGAATGATGCGTTCAGGTTGAACAGAACCGGTACTGTGGTTCTTCCACTTGCTATGTTCACAATTGGACGTTTTGATGAGGGCGGTCTCAGTACTGTGGTAACCATGGAAACCAGACTGAAAGACATCAAAGCGAACGGTCCTTGTTAAGCACATATGTCAGAGTCAAGGCCCGCGGGCCACATCCGGCCCGCGAGAAGTTTTTTTGCGGCCCCTGGGATGATCTTGATTTATTATTAGAACCGGCCCGCAGACCGCAGCAAGCCGGCACAACGTCTGAAAAAAAATATCTTCCTTATTTGAACTGTAAGTAGGTCTTTAAATGTTCTCTGAGATGATGTACTTACCCATGTATCCATAACAACCGGAACTTTCAATATCCACCAAGTTATTGCCGAAATATACCGTCTATTAAACGAGTGCCCCCCGGATTAATTACATTCTCTGCAGCTGCAGCTGCGAAGTTACCGTATTAACCCGATACTTGCTGGAAAGTGCAACGTCTCCCCTTTCAGAAACCGTTGGAATTTTTCCACTTAGCGCTACGTGTGGCGGAATTACGGTACTGCAAATTTAGATGTGTCGCCAGCGACACATCTAAATTTGCAGTACCGTAATTCGCCGGCGACACATCTAAATGCCTTGACTCTGACATATGTGGATTAATAGATTTTTGCACTTTATTTTATTGTATTTCAATCCAATTATATTTTAAAAATATTTCAGTTGTGTCTGTTGAAAATTAAAGATTACTGACAGAGCCATAAGAAAATATTGCTTTATTTATCTGATCATATTGGAATATATTTGTTAGGTTTTCAGTAGGTTCAATTAGGTTCACTAGACTATATGCGTCATTTAAAAAAATTTCAATGAACATTCGATCAGTCCGGCCCTCGGCTTGTAGCTAAATTTTTTATTTGGCCCTCCGTCCATTTGACTTTGACACCCCTGTTGTTAAGAAACAACTTTTCAATTATTTTACAGATGAATATAAGTTTGGGGATCGGCCTGTAAATCTGCGATTGTCCAGATTGTTGTTTCTTTAGTTGCAGCAAGAAAGGCCTTGACGTTTCCCCTTTTGTTCAGCTGTGGTCAGCTTTTTAAAAAACCAAAGGAGAGAAAAGGCCATGAAACTATAAAAAGGCCTTGGACATTGTTTTTCCTGAACGGTCCTTTGTTTGAAATATAACTACCGAGTTGGGAATCCTTTTATCTTCTGAATAACGTCACTATTGCAGATTACATGTAAACAAGTGCAAAGCTACAGGGATTTCAGTGTCTCTGTGGTAGCAGAAGTTTTTGCAACAGGCTCCATTTTAAGGTTGTATCACATTCTTGAAGCAGTTTTTATGCCAACAAGCCCAGAAAAATGCAGAAGTGTGCAAATCTTTTCATTAAGTTGCATGAGGTTAAATCTCCAAAACAACAATATGACATACCAGCTGTGTCCATGCTTTGAACCAGGATGACCTTCTTTTTCTCGCATTTCCTAGGCAGAAGTCTCAGTAGTCGTTGCACAATGACGGCACAGCTTGAGCACAATAAACGGAAATAAATCAATGCTCTTAACATTTTCAAACTGAATATAGAAAGACAGATGGGCTGTGAAATTTGCATTATAATTGAATGAATTTTAATCAAATAAAGTATTTAAACTTTTTTTTTACAAGATTTTGGCCTTTGACAGAGAAAACAATAAATACCCATACATCCCTGGTATTCTTCAACCATCCACCATTTTTATCATATCTGCTCTTTTTGTGGCTACAACCAATGAAAGGCAGTTCTGGATTGGCTGCCAATAAATAAATAACACAGTGCCAAGTTATTTCAGCTTCCCAAGCTTCATCTTCCTTCAAATACTTCAAATAACATGTGAAATAATTCCTTTGTGTAATTTTTTCCCACTTTGATGAGTGATTTATTTCAGGTGTTTGCTAATAGTCCATAAGAGGGATCAAAATCTCAATCAATGGGAAACAACAGTTTAATCAATAATTTTCCAATTTTATCTGCTTCTTTAGAACATGAGATGGCAAGAAAACACAATATTGGTGTGTAAATTTGCAAAAAAAGCTAATTGATCAAGCAGGTATCCAAAAATACCTTTAACACAAGACTTGATGCTGAATTTCTGTTCAAAGTCTTACAATGAGAATAAATTTACTGATATATGTAATGGATCCAGAGCAGGAAAACGTACAAAGTTTAATAAGTGACGTTAATCCCAAACTAAGAGTTTGAATTTAGGAATTAAAAGACAACCCAGAGACACGAGAAGAGACGGTTCCTGACATATTAAAATGTCATTAGAAAGAAAGATCTATAAATCTGGTGTTTATGTTTTAGTAGGTTTTATGTTCCAAGTGGAATCTGCAGGGGTTTGCTGAGTTTGCACGCTCACAAGGCTTTCACACAAATCAATGATTTACTAAATGTCTTGAATTTCTACTTGGAGAACGCTACATAAATTCAGAACATAGAGGCACACCCATGAATGCAACTGAAGCCGCACCTTAAACAAACTGTGACTTCATGGAAAAATGTACAGAAATCAGCCAAAGTACCAGAAATGTGAGCAATGTCCTTTAGATGGAGGCATGTCCTGTAGTCTGATGAAGCAAAACTTAAACCGTTTGGTCAAAATTATTCATTTAGACACTGTATTTGCAGAAAACTAGGAGAAAGTTGACACCACCATCACAGTTGTGAAATATGTGGAAATATTGGTGCAATATTTCCAGAGATGAGCCAGGAAGTTCATGCTTGTGCACAAATGGGTCTTGCAAAAGGACACTGATCCTGAGGACACAGTCAGCTACTTGGAGTTATTATTTCAAAACCCTGAGGTCAATCCAAGAGAAAAACTGAAGTTAGAGATGAAAAAGTGTCTGGCAACTGAAAAAGCTGACTCAGTAGCTGCGTTTCTACTACAAATGTGCCCAAAACGTTAATATTTCACTAAATGTCCAAAAAAAAAAACACACAGTTTTGCAATTGTGGGGTTTACATAAAATAAGAAATGTGATTAAAATCAAATGTGAATAAATTTGTTTACACAATAAGTGGTTAAAAAACATCCTCTTACTTCCTGTCATCTTCTTTGTCATTTCCGCCAGTAGTAGCATCCAGTTGATCATGTGACACGTGATGAGAAAAGACTATTTCTATTGATATCTTGTAAAATATAAACATTTTGATACAGCTGATCAACACTTTTTTTTCCAAATTTGCCGTGTTTCCATTAAGCAAATTTAATTTTGTAGTTCCAATTTGTGCAATTTTATGATGAACTGAAACACAATCAATGATACCTACTTTCTGAATAAAGTTAAAACCAATTCTTAAAATAAATCTCTCACTGCCCTGGTGATTTGGTAGAGTAGAAACAATTCAGATAATCCTATTGTCAAACCACGAAAAAAGGCAGTTTTTTTCCAGAAACATCTGGTTTCAACTGTAAACGCACGAAACGGTAATGTTTGCGCAGCAAATCTACCTGCACATGTGCCGTCACGGGCAATTTATTCACTTTGAGAACAAATTAGCTAAATTTAGCAATAAAAAACCTCCTTCCTACTGCAAGATATCCATTGACAATGCAACAGAGAGGCTGAGTTTCCTGCCAGCAGGGCTAATGCTTTCCATGTGTGCGCTGTTGTGGAGTCGGTCTGCCTAATAAGGTTCTGCGTCAGATCAAAGGGACTCACTTTAATGTGACCCTGCGTTATATGGAAAACAGGCAGATTAGACTGATTAACCGTCGTCGGGTGTTTTTAAAAGTCTCACATGCCTGCAAAGTCAAAAGGAGAAAGCTTTATTAGTGGATAAACATGCCGTTCCAAATGTTACAACACAAGTCTGAGGAGTGAAAGTCGACATAATTAAAGCACTTCAAGAGAAACTTGATTCGTTTTAGCGCCTTATTTAGATGAGATATAGAATAAAACCAGAGAGCGACTCGTTGTCTTTGTGCTTAATGTTTGATTGTAAGTTTACTGCTGCCGTTTCCTCCCAGCCACCCTCACCTCTGGAGGAAGGGTGACTAGGCATTGCATAAAAGGGGGTAGATGGGGCTAAACTGCGAGGTCACCTTGCATTTGGGGGGAGGGGTTCTTATCTACATCCTACTGAGGGTTTCCACCACAGATCAGCAGTTTTTCTGGTGCAATTTCTGCAAAAGCAACCTCTGACCTTCAAAAATCAGGGCCTAAAAAACAGAAAATACACAAAGAAACTTGCTTCTGTCATTAAAACCAGTCGCTTGGTTTACGGTTGGAGCCGCACAAAAGACGCCCAAGTCGTACGGAGGGGAGGAGGGGTACACCGTTGCTATGGAAACAGACGGCGCCGACCCCCCCCCGAGCAGATGGTGGATGTTAGGATGACGGGGGCTGGGTGTCAGGACAGCGGGACCCTGCGGAGATGAAGACTGTTTGAGACTTCTTCACTAAACAGGTGGCTTTGTTCTGGAAACTGGAAACCAGTTCCCATCAAATGTTAAATCCAGTTTGGTTCAAACGAGAAATGCTGTGAATTTTGGCTGAAATTTTGGAGATTTTTACCCCAAAACAACAAATTTTTAGCCAAAAATGCTGGATGTAATTATATAGAAGCAATAAAAGAAAATTAAAATGACCAAATTAAATCAATGTTCCATGGCAGTTCTCTGAAAACAAAATCCAATATGGCGGCTGCACGTGCAAAATACAATCATTTTCTGCATCTCGTTAATTTTGATGAGCAAAATTATTAACAACTTTAAATATTCTTGATATTTAAAGTTAAAACCAGAGAGGGAGTCATTGTCTGGTTATCAAAGATGATTTTGATAAAAATCAAAATCATCTTTGATTTTTATTTTAAGAGGGTTTTTGTCTTTTAAAACCACGTTTTTGTTGCTGTCTTTTTGGGAATTTGCAAACTGGGCACCTTGAGTTTAATAATAATGTAAACCTGCAAACCCTTTTTCAGTTTTGGATTTTCAAGAATTTATATTGATTTCCAACAAAAATAAGTGACTGTACTTGTTTAAATAAATTATTACATCATGTTTATTGTTTAACAGGAAAAAATTTAAGTATTTCTGTAACTTTGGCCCACAAGTACATTAAAATTAAAGATTTTGACTCGTGTATCAAAATGCTACACTGCTGTAGAAACAACAAGAGAAACATCAAAATTAAATGGGAATAAAAATACTGACAAGTTTTGGTTTGCAAAAACATTAGAATGAGAAAATGACTACAAAAGTATATTAGTGTCACACATAATCGTTATCTAAACCAATAGATAATGGTTCAGAAATCTAAACCATTATTATCGGCAGCATCATTTTCAGGTTGAAATTCTTTGCATATTTTACATGAACGCCGTGTGATGAGGACGCCATGTTCTCGGTCAGAGCAGGTTGCACTGCCCACCCTGGAACATGTACAGGCAAAACATTCTGCATGTCGAAGGCATTATGGGAACAGCAGTCCTCAAAAAAACACGTCAGTTCTGTAACATTACTGCTTAAAGGGAGCCAACATGGAGGCATAAAACTCATTTTGGCTCCAGAGCTAGTGTTAGCATAGCAGCTATGCTAGCTGCTGGTTGGAAAACAATAGTTACCATATTTACCATCTTAAAACAAAAGATATTTGTTTTAATGTTTTAGGAAAATGTATGGATTATTTTACTCCGTTTTAAGCGTTTCTTGATTTTCACATTGGATTTATTATGTCACCATAGGTCCAGAAAAAAATCTGACTTTAACCTCAGAATTTAGACTTTAATATTTTGAGAGAAAAAAAATCTGAATCAAAGGAAAAAAAGTCAAAATTATGAGAAAAAATTTTAAATTGTGAGATTCTAGCCTGAATTCTGAGATTAAAGTCTTAGTTTTCAGTGGTCCTAATCCTCTCCCATAAAATGTTATTTATCGCAGAATGTGTCTTAATAATTAATTTTAACATATCTGAATATAGAATCCACTCAGGCACAATAATTTTTAGGTGTCAGTAAAATGTAAAAATGCGTTTTAGCCTCTCATTTACGAAAAGACACCTCTGAACACAATGTTTCATCGCCCCCTAAAGGCCTGGCATGTGCACTACATCCTCTCCGGTTGTCTTCATGCCTTCATCTGAAAACTGTTTTCTAAATCGATTTTAGAAAATTAACTTTTTTATGAATTTGAAAACCAAATTGACTTTTTAATCTGAGTTTATGCCATCGTATTTCATAAGCGTTGTCTTATTTAGCTGCTACACAATCCGGTCTTTCTGGCGTCTTGCTTGGAGCAACATTCCCCAGAATGAAAGGAAGGAATCTGATGCCTGAGGGGAAACCGGCTTAATGGCCGAAAGGCAAGCCTTTCAAAGAGGAAGAAAGAAGCTCTTCATGGGACAGGAAATGAGCTCCGATGCTCCCGTTTTGATGCTGCCTGTTCAGAAAAAATCATGTCCGCCCTTTTCCAGCTACCACTCCCTTAAAAGAGGATTTTTACAACAAAATAAAAATTATTTGAGTGAGTTAGAAAATGAATGATATCACTCATTTAGATCAAATCTAACATGATTTCTTGAGTACAATAATTTCCATTTGGACGGCAGTCGCTATAGAGACCATCCCGTTTAACGTCGTAGGAGAGTCGCCATTTTGAGAACCCAGAATGAAGTTTGCACCACCTCCCACTTTTGCCTGTTTTCCCTGTCTAGGTTGAAGGATTATTTTTTGAAACGTAATTTTAGCTACGAGGTAATCTATTTTAATTAGTGTTGTTTCAGTAATTTATTTGGAATATTTAAGAAGTTTTCTAGTTCTAGTGATAATCTTGATCATTTTAAGTTTTTCTTTTATCTTTGTGAGGATGTGCTTGCATTAATGTTCCACTATTAATATTATATCAGTTGAAAATGGTCTCAAAATGACAATATTATCGTTTATCGCAATCATTTTGGGGGTGATTTATTGTCCAGCAAAATTTGGTATTGTGACAGGTCATTTAGTATATTTCACATTTAACATAGCAGAAAATACACGACAAAAGAAAACACAACCCAAACCAACCATCAGAAACATTCAGAAGTTAAAATGTTTACTCTAATTGATCTAACTGATAAAAACTAATTGATCAATATGGATTTACAGATCATTTACTGTAGAGAAAATCCTGCCAAGTGATTGGTTGTTTCCATGGTAACTCACCTCTAGAACAAGCAGTTCCCCTCCAAAACAGGTGGTGGCAGCAGTTATCATTTTAATATAATCCTGTATTTATTAATATTGCAAGGCCTTCAAGAAAATATCTTTCTTTAGTGAATTATTTTGAAATAAAGATACTGGGCTCTGAATTCACCAATCAACCAATCACTGAAACGACTAAAAATTTGGACTTGGGTCACTTCAAGCTGCAGTTTATCACTTTTATCTGGTGTTTTCTGAATAGCAGAGAGAATTAATGCTGAGTCATCTCCATGTTGCTGCACTGTAAAAAGCCAACTCATAACCCGGCCCTTTAAATCTCCGTCACGTTTTGTTCCTTTGCCTTTCACCGAGAGTACTTCTTTATTTTACCCTCTTTGCACAGTCAGCATTAAATAAACCCCACAATGCAGAAACTGTAACCGCCTCATTCATCCTGTTAAACTCCTGAACCTGTTGTTCCTCTGGTTATGTCAGCATGATTGTGCCAAAAAATTCAAAAGGAGCTGGCAGCCGACCAGATATTTTGAATGAGGCTTGACAAGGAGGAATTACCGGCTGCGTAAAAGTGCAAGCATCACCACTGATTCAGCTCCGCTCTGCTGGATGACGGGAAAATGAGACCATAAATCAGAGAGGAGACTCCGGAGGAGACTCCGGAGGAGAGCGTGATTTGTTTCCTCCTCGCCACGAAAAAGTTATATGAAAAATGAAGTTAAGCATCAGTGCTGATTGGATTTAATCCAGTTTAAATTTATTACAGTCAGGGCAATGCACATGTGTTAGCTCCATCGGGTTTTGCCCTCTCATATCTGAGCGGTGATGTCAGGAAAACAAGTTTTTCATATCCCTGCTCGCTGAACCACAACACAAAAACTTAGTCTTTGGAGAGACTGTACGTATGTGCGGTCTGGGCGGGACGGATTACGCAAACTGTCCCCATGGTCAGAGTTATTCTGGACCATAAAAACCGCCCCTACAATTACAGGCTGCAGATTTATTTAAAGTTATTTTTCCTGACAGAAATAAAACACATGCTGCCTTTAGTCAGACTGGAATTCAACGCTTTAAAGAGAAGATCTGGTTGAGTAGAGCTTTCAAAGTGATGGCTTGTTATTAATCCTCATTGTTGGTAAGATATTTAAATGCAAGCTAATGTAAATTTAAATGTCTCAACACAGAGTCTTGAAAGCTCAGGACAACCAACAATTCATGGTTACAGATTAGTGAATGAGGCTGTTCTGATCGTATTCATGTCTGTGGTTCTGATCCTGTCAGTCATGCTAACTTGCAAGCAAGCTAACTATTTGTCTATCTACTCTTAGTTTCCATCCTAAACTTTTTAAAACAAAGTTAAATGAAAAAGCAGCCAGCTTGTGATTGAATAAAAGTAAGTAAATCTAGCTAGCTAGCTACTTAAGCTAACTAGCTAACAAGCTAGCTATTCATCTACTCGTATTTTTCATCTTAAAATTTGCATCCTAAACAAAGTTAAATGGAGAAGCAGCCAGGTTGTGTTTGAGTAGAAACAATAAATAAATCTAGCTAGCTAGCTGCATAGCTACCTGGATAAGCTAACAAGCTAGCTATTATTTATCAGCCTAGCTATTTATCTGTTCTTAGTTTCCATCTTAAACTTTGCATTATAAAGTTTAGAAATATTTTAATAGAAATATATATTTATATATTAAATAATTTATACTCAATTGTTAAATGTGTAACTATAAAGAAATCATAAAATATGCAATTAAATAAATAAATCTCTTGAAATAAATAAATGTCCTTTTTAAATAATACATTTAAAAATGTCTTTTTAAAGAAAACTATTTTAAAATTATATTGAATTATTTCATTGTGTATTTTTTGCGCTGTTGTCCTGAAACTGTCAAACCATCAAACTTAACCTTGTTTAATTATTTAACATTTTAATGATATATCTAGTTATTTAATGGTAAATTAAATAATTTAATAATATTTGTACTAATTTTATGATGCATGTTATTTAATTTGTCACCCAAAACAATCCATGAACAGTTTATTATAAAAAATATTTTTTTAGTTTACTATTTTTAAATATTACTTTCATTTTTCTACTTTTTCTACCGACAGTATCTCCATTTGTTACTATTGTACCTCCACTAATCACTCATTGTGGCTAGAATAGGTACTTCTTACATATTTTTCTGTACAAGCTGCACATCTGTAGACGTCAACACTGCTTTATAAAGAGCAGTACAAATGTTCTCATCTCATTTTTTCCTCTGTTTAATCCAGGCTGGATGCAATCCAGATGTTTTCCCCTTTTAAGAAGAGAACTCCTTGTTTCTCTTCAACGTTACAAACTAAAACTGTCACCAAAACTTCCTGTTTCTGTTTGAGTAGCTGAGGTTTTCCTTTGTCCGGAGGTTTTACGTAACTCTGAATACAACGGATTGTTGTTATAAACTTGGGGAATGGATTTGTCATAACAGCTGCATCATTTTGCCCAAGAATTTTTCTCATCCTTGCAGCCAGGCAACAGAACAGCTGCCGGGTCTACAACGGCACGGTCCAAGCCCTGATTGCACAACAGCCCATAAAACAGAATCCGGAGGGTTGACTTTGTTTTTCCAACACAAACTGAGCTTTTTACTGCAGCAGTTTTCACATTTACTTAAAATCTGGGGAACTTAAACTACAGGACACACAATCTAATTAATTAGAAATACAAAAATGTGTTCATTGATGATTTTTAGTTGATTTGGTAAAGTTCTAGAAAAATGCTGAAATTTTGAGATTAATCTTTGAAATTTTCTAGAAAAAACAAGGACATTTTTCAGTTTGAAAAGTGGAAAATTTTCTACATAAAATACAGACATTTTTAGAATAACCTGTGAATTATAGAGTTGAAAATTTATAAGTTTGAAAAGTAGAGGGTTTTCAAGACAAATGTGGAAATTTCAGTTTTAAAATTTTCAATTCTTGAAACTCAAAAATGTCCAAGTTTTTGTAGTAGATTTGCTACTTTTCAAGCTCAGACATTTCCAATTTTTTCTAGAAAATGTCAAAGATTAATCTAAGCATGTCTGCGTTTTTTTTGTTTGTTTTGTTTTTCTCGCAAATTTTCAACTTCTGAAAGTCAGAAATTTTAATTTTTTTTCTAGAAAATTTCTGAGATTATTTTTTGGTGAACTCATTGTTTTCTGCAGTAGCTCTAATACGCTGTTGTCAGGTTATTTCTGTTGACCTTTTGTGTATTTAGGAGAGTCTGTTAAATATAATGTAATCAAACTCGGCTAACAGCATTAATACGTTCACTTGGATGGTGAGTGTGAAAGCAAACACAAACTCTTCCTAATAGACTAAATGTCCTCAATGTCCTACCAGAACCGGTGAAAAGCTTTAACCCAGGGTGACCATGGGGAAAATCTACACCCCTTTGGAAACTGTTTTTCACCTCCTGTGTTTAAATCCAGATCAGACTTTATCTTCTTTCACTGCTGCCTACTCTCCTGTCGTAGACATGTTGGTTCTTCCTGTGATAAGATCGTGCTGTGCCTCTCTTTCAACTTTCCTGCTCTGGAATGCAAACTGGCGTCGGCGCCGCAGCGTTGTAGTACCTTTTATCAAAGAGTTAGTTCATGGGGTCCCTGTTCTGAAATGCAATCAAAGTGACCTCCTGTAAGGTTTTTCTGTCTGTTGTCCTCAAATTAGATGCGTTCTCATGTTTAACCTGTTGTGCTTCCTTGAATGTGAATAAACCTTCATCACACTTTCTGCACAAAGTCATTCTTAAATAATGAGATTTTTATCTGTTTTAGGGCCTCCTGTCATTTTAAATCCAAATAAGCTGCTGCTTGCCATCCCCCTCCCCAACTAAACATTTAAATGGCGGCAAACATGCGTGCAATTATACCACTGCATATCTTTGAAAAGCAGAAGTGGAGGCTCCTGCCTAATCAACAGTAATACAGCAAGTGATTCCTGGATGATAAGTCAACAACAAAACATTTTTTCTTTTCCATCTGACCAAATGTTCTGGAACTCAGCTTTGGTTGCTAGGCAACAGGCGGAACTCTGCTGGGGTTGCTAGGTAACGGTCAGTGCCTACTGTGCATCCTGGTATTTTTTGAAATGACTCATTTTCCAGACACCAAAAAGCAAACTGGGTGGGGGTTTTTAAGATTTTTGGGGGCTGTTTTTAGAAGTAGTAGAAACCCAAATGGAAGTACAAACGTTTTGAAAATGTGAATTTTGCATAATAGCTCTCCTTCAAGCACTGCTTTGGGAATCAGAAAACATTTCTCCAGAGTTAGATGGTGTGATAACTTCTATATCAAGTAATCTGTGTGGCCTGTTCAGTCACATTATGTTGCCTCAAGGATTGTGAGTTACATAAGAAAAACCACTGCTGCAGATTGAGTGGCTTAAATGTTCAAAGGCTGAACTTGAGAGCTAACAGGGGTTTTCTTACATTTAGTTGTAATATTTAATATCAACTGAATGGGTTTTGTTACATAACTCTATAGGACACAAGACTTTCAGAATAGAGTTGAATAATCTCGTGTTTTTAAGTTCCAGGACCGTCAGCAAGAAACAGCAGACATTAGTGTTACATGGTGAATTCCTTATTCTTATCCCAACAATAAGATGAAGCAACAATGAGCCAGAGGTAAAAGTCTGTTGTACATTGTTCAGTAGAAAAAAAAAGTAAAAGTAGAAACAAAAATCTACTTAATAAATGTAATGAATCAGCTGCCAAGACTTGAACAGTTGATAGAAACCACAGGATGTTAGTCTTTTTAATATGTTCATACGTCACTTTCCATCCTTCTTTCTAAAGCAGTCCACACCAAATTAATACAAGAAATAATGAAGAACGGCAGGCTGCTCATTTTTAACCCTTTGCAAATGTGCACAAAACGTTCTCAATATTCCACTAATGTTAAAAAAACACACAATTTCACAACTGCAGTGTTTCAATTAAATACGAAACACAAAATCATATGTGAATAATTTTTTTCACACAATAAGTCATTAAATACATGTGGTGCCATCATCTTCTATGTCCTGTTGTCTTCTTTGTGGTTTCTGCCAGTAGTAACATCCTGTTGTTGATTATGTGACTCTTGTGATGAGAAAAAAGCTACAAAACGCCAAAGGAAAACAAACAAAAAGTTAAATATAATTGTTAGGGTTCATAAATGCCCAATTAAACTAAAGTTAATGTATCTCTGGAAGGGAAGGCTAAGAACTAGAACTAAAGATTGTAGATTATTTTTATTCACGTTTACGCTGACACTTTGGTAATCTCTAACTTAATTTATGGAGACATGATGCAAATATTCATGTACATTTCTACATTTAATCTGTACATTTGATGGATGATCCAATAAATTATAATTTACTGCTTGTGCAAAACGTTCTTCGTCAGCAGATTCCATGCATAACTCCACTTGGCTGAGTGACGACGCTGAAGCGATCGCTCTGTCTGGTTTTCACTCCTCATAAGGTGCTCATTGTTCTCAGCTGACATCCGCTGCTTGTTTTTTTTCTCTAAAGAACAACCTGATGATGGAGTTAAAGTAGAGGCACGTTGTACTTTCATAAGTTTTTTTATTTAAGTTTCCATTTCTGCAAAAATATCCTGAATCTCTAGAGGACAACGGAGACCTCTGTCTGTCTTAATCTGTTTTATCTGTCAGGTAATGATGAACAGAGAAAAACCCAAATGTCAGGAAGAAAGAGTCTAAGAATCAGACTTTTTTTAATTTGTTGAATTTATACATCTGAATTTTTATCCCGTGCCATTATGTATATAATTTATTTTATTTATATTTGCCAGGAAAAGATTCACAAGTAGAAATTTACCTGCAAAATCTCAACTGCATAAACTCACCTTCGAAGTTTCCCCAGAAAAAAATTACTTCAAAATTTTACCTGCGAAATTCAACTGCCCAAATTTGGCAGGTAAAATTTCACAAGCAGAAATCCAACTCCAAAAATTCACCTACAAAAATTAAACTGCAGAAACTCACCTGGAAAAATGTCACCTGAAAAAAATTTGCCCTCGAAATTTCACTCTCCAAAGTTCAGCTGCAGAAATTAGTCTGTAAATGTTGCGATCATAAATCCAATCAAATTACCTCTTTCTAACCTTTGCTTCGCTAACTCACTGTCTGTCATGTGATCAGATGAGCGTGATTTGATTGGCTAAAAGCTGATTGGGTCAGCAAAAGGTCACTACATTTACAGAAGACTTTTTGCAGGTGAATTTAGAGAAAAATAAATTATTTGTATGGTTTTTTTCCCAACAAAAAAAGTCATACAAATTTGTATAAGCCTATATATGATTTTTTTAAGCAACAAAAAAAATCATACATAGGCTAAAAATTCAGTCTTATAAATTCAATATTTTAAAAAAGTCTATTTGTAATACCATACCAACTTTGTAGATAAAGTTGATATGGTACGGTAATGAGATTATATTTCTTCCATGCAAACACAGAAAGCAGACGGGTGAAGATAAAAAAATAAACTTAAAAAAGGGCATTGAAGAACGGACAGAAACTAAAAGTCCAGAATAAAAACACAAGAACAGAAATGTGATGTAAAATCTGCATTGATGTAAAAGCAGAACTGATTTTCTCCACTCCTCTTCCAGATCTTGCTGAGCTGAACTGAGTTTCCTGATGAAACATGTCTGAACAGCTGAACTGACATGCTTGGTCGAGGTGAAGCTCGTTAACAGCCATGCTGGGATTTTTTCAGTTCTGGCCCAAATTAACAGGCGGGGATATCAAGTGTGAACATGTTAGTGAGCCTTTCTCTGCGCCAAAAACGATTACCTCAATTTTATTTGCATTCAGCTACAGGACATATTCTGATGCTGTCATTCATGGCGCTCAGTCTAAGAGCGTTTCTTGGATTAAAGGATAAACGGTTGTAAATCATCCATGTCTGTTGATCATATCTAAGAATAAATTTTTAAAAAACAGTAGCAGCTGAAGAACACGGCCCTGAGGGATCCCACGGGTGATTTTGATTGAGGTTAACTGACACATTCCACAAACACACTAAAATATCTGCAGATCTGTCCTGCAAATAAAAGGCAATGTTAAAATTGTATAGCTGGGCAAAAAAGAGGATTAGGGAAATAATAATAAAAAAAAAAATCTATGTTTTGGTCAGAATTCTGACTTAATCTCTGAATTTTTAATTTAATTTCAGAATTTTCCCTAATTTAGAATTCTGGCTTCAATCTCAGATTTTTGAATTGAATCTCACAATTTTGACTTAATGTATAATTCTTGCTTTTATTTCTGAATTTCACCTTTTATCTCTGAATTTTGAAATAATCTCAGAATTTTGATTTTAATCACAGAATTCAGGGTTTTTTTTCTCCTGACTTTTGTTAAAGTCAGGAGAAAGAAAAAAAATCAGAATTATATATTTTTTTCAGTGGCCCGACTCCTCTTCTGCGAAAAAAAAAAAAAAAAAAAAAAAAAAAAAAAAAATATATATATATATATATATATATATATATATATATATATATATATATATATATATATGTATATATATATATATATATATATATATATATATATATATACACTGCTCAAAAAAATAAAGGGAGGGAACATTTCACTTTAATTTTGTGTGTGGCTCAAAATCCAGGCCTCCATTGGTTAATACATTTGATTTCCATTGATGATTTTTGTGTGATTTTGTTGTCAGCACATTCAACTTTGTACAGAACAAAGTATTCAATGAGAATATTTCATTCATTCAGACCTAGGATGTGTTATTTGAGTGTTCCCTTTATTTTTTTGAGCAGTGTATATATATATATATATATATATATATATATATATATATATATATATATATATATATATATATATATATATATATATATATATATATATATATATATATATATATATAAGTTTTTAATTTTGACCTCCTCTGAAGGGGAACCTTTCTCTAAAATGTCCCAGAGTCGAGTCATTAATCTAGTCATCTGTAGAAAATATCCACATGAACATCTTTTAAACGGTTCCACCTCAGAAAGAAAAAAACTTTCTGAACGTAAATCTGCCTCAGTTTGATGCGTCTGCTGGATTATTTGTGACTCTGTGACAGAGAGCGAGAGTAAAAGGAAAACTCTGCATCCTGACAGAAAACCAGTCGATACCTGGACTGAAATCAGTGAACATATTGGAGCCTTTTCCAGGAAGAGGACCGCAGCGATTTGTCAGCAACAAGTCTGATACAGAGAAATGCTTCTCATTCCTGAAACAACTGCGTCCTGAAGGCATGGACGGATAATCTTGTTACTCCAACAACAAGCTTCACATCACCAACCAACACTCACATGTCTCTCTAACATGAAGCAGAACAAACTGAAGCTGGCTAAAATGCTATAATTTAAAATCAGAGTCACTCTTTGACAGATTGTATATGTTCTCCCAGTCAAATAGAAGCATAGGTGCAATTTGGAGGTGTGTGCGGCAACCACATTGAATATAGAAGTGGTCTTCCAGAATGAAAATATATCAACTCAGGCAACTTTTTCAACCTCCTTTCAGATGAAATCAGTCAAAAATGCAAAAACAAGAAGAAAAACTAATGAGTCCTTTTACTGCCTGAAACTTCCAATATGTAGCGTTTCTTATCCTCTAAATTATTTTTTCTGCTTTCACAAGATGAACTGAAAAGAAAAAAAGAGCCTAACCGCCAGTGGAGCGATGAATCATTTGACAAGTTTGACCCTTAATGGAAAATTATTTAGCTAATAAATCATTTTTAGCCAAGAAAAAAGCCAAATGCAATTTAAAATCTTCTGAACGAGGCGACATGACAATATGATTAAACATATTGTGATGTTTAATCACTTAAATGTGACCCATAAAGCTGCAATACCATAACTTTATTCTCATAATTTAGTTTTATTCTTTTCTTAATATGACTCAAACAGACAAACAAAAAAGAAATGAACAGCAGAAGGAAATAACTGTCTATTCATAATTACTTCATGTAACCCCTCTTTCTAAAACGATCCAAACTCTCAACAAAAACTTTAATAAAAAAAAAAACCTCATCAGGAATTTAAAAATAACTTCCAAACCTCAAAAAGAGAGATAAAAAACTAAAAACCCTAAAAGTGTAAGAGGAATACAAACTAAACTGGCTGAACTCTTCCTGCTGTCGTTGCTGGGACAGTGAAGATCTCCACTGATTAGCAGAGTACCCATGCTTCTGGTTTTAAATCCACTTTAACTCCAGTTTAAAGAGACAGGACCTTTAATTAGTCCACAGCCGCCTGCCGTCCAGCAGGCTAAACAAACTCAAACATGGCAGGAAGCGGAGGCTCGTCCTCATGTTCCAGGCTGACGGATCACAGATGTTTATCATGTAAACACAGTTTAAAAGCACAAACTGGCGTCATGTATAATACTAATACTAAACAAGTTATTGTTTTCAGCATTTTCAGCCTGCATTCCTTCGACCTTCCACCAGGGGGCGATGAAGCAACATGACAGCTTCCATTTCTATCAGTCTTACCTAAAAAGTATATTTTTCTTATTCAGTGCAAAATTTATGGAGGATCAAAAGTGACATAAATATTTTTGATTTCCCTGTTCTGTATGTGTCACGGCGAAAACGCACTTATGAATTTTTTCCTAAAACTTCTAACTTTGTCAGATTTGTATCTTTTTACTAAAAAAGTCTGACTTTTTCTAAAGATTTTGACTTTTTTTATTCTAAAAGTTCTGACTTCTAAAAATTCTGACATTTTTTCTAAAATATTCTGACTTGCTCTAATAATTCTGACTTTCTAAAAATTCTGATTTTTTTCTCAGAACGTTTCGTTTTTTCTAGAAATTGTGTAAAAAAAGGAAAAACAACACATATATTTCTGATTTTATTTAATTATGTCAGTTTTGGTCTTCATGCTGCCGTGGCCGCCAGACTCAAACAGAA
Organism: Poecilia mexicana; assembly: GCF_051168715.1. Taxonomy (NCBI): domain Eukaryota; kingdom Metazoa; phylum Chordata; class Actinopteri; order Cyprinodontiformes; family Poeciliidae; genus Poecilia; species Poecilia mexicana. The sequence continues at coordinate 54,944,549 of NW_028263371.1, forward strand.
CCTCAGTGCTAACAGTTATGGGCTGAAACACTATTTTATCCATCAAATCATTTTTTTCTGTTTCCTACCAAATTACATTAATATGAAAGATTATTCTTATTTAATTTTAAGAAGTTGTAACTGAATCCAGAGAAAGCTGTTTATTAGCATCTTAACAGTTTGTGAAAAGGTTATTAGTGATCTTGATCTGACCCCAAATAAAAACCAATCTGTATTTATAATGTTCATTAAAAGTTTTGCTTCGGATAATTTAAGAAATTCCAACATTTAAGTCAGAGGTGAAAACTTAAGTGGTTATAAATATTATTTTTTTCACTAAATCTACACTAAAAGCTCAGAGTTCCAGCTGAGTCTCAGTAAAGTTCAACAAACTTCATGTTTATGTTTGTGATGTTAGGAAAGAAACGACTGAACATCGAGTTGAACTGTTGAACAAATTTGTTTCTTGGAACTTTCTAGATTAATAGTGTTACTTAAGAGTTTGTTTGCATCTTCCTCCTTCTTGGTTCGTCTTGACTTGTTTTATGTTTTGTAACAATTACTTAATTGGTTTCATGTGTGGAAATTTCCCAGTCATTTCACTTGCTATGTATCACAAATCTTGCCTGGTTAGTTTGTCAAGTTGTCCCTCGTTCACCCCACAGTATTTTTATCTTGTTTGATTTAGTACTTTTGAATAGTTTCTGTTTGAATTAAAAGTTTTATTTGTTATTGATTAGCTAATTTTTCCCCACATACCATCTCCACACCACAGATAGTTTGTTTTGAATTTACTTCGTCAGTTTTTCATACCTTCATTTTAACTCACCACCAAATGTCAACCTCAAAACCATCATTTGTGCAGTTTCTGTGTTGCCGCGTGAGAAGTTTTGAGTCAGAGCTCACTGAGTAATGAGACGAAAATGCACATTTGGTTTCTTGCCAGAGCTCTGTGTCATAATCTGCAGACGAAAGTAGCAGGCAGTCCAACGATGGACAAAGACTGCAGTCTTTAAACGGGCCGTGTCCAGAAATGTTAAGAAATGTGTCCATTAAGTGAGTGCTGAGGGCAGCCAGGAGGTTGCTCATTGATCACAGGCAATCACCAGTCAGTGATCCTGAGGGGGCTCAAGTTGGGAAAACTGGAAGTATCTTCTGTTGATTGACAAGCCTGAAACAATGCCAGTTGTCTTAAGGCATCCTGTTTAAAATTAAAACACGTTAATATCTGCAGATGCAACAGCCTGATTTATACTTCCCTTTCTTCATAAAAGTTTCCATAAGTTTGAACTGGAAGTGATCAGTAGGCAAAATGGCTGCTGTCAGGATCGACCCGTATGAGACAGAGAAGCAAAATATTTACATTTAATTTTATGTTTATTTAAAATAAAGTCAGGAAATTTCCAAAAGTTGAAACATTTTGGTTAATCTAAAAATGTATGAGTTTTTTTGGCAAAAATTTACTTTTTTTTTTTAATTCCATCTACAACTGTTTCTAAGAACATCTCCGGCGCTTACAAAAACATCCAGCTTTTTTTTGTTTGTTTGTTTGTTTTTTTTTAGCAATAAGTTAATGTTTTTTGGTGTCTGGAAAATGAGCCCTTTCAAAAGCCTCTCAAATGTTGACTCACAATTGACAGGCTTTGTGCCGTTTCGTAGCAACCCCAGCCTAGCTTAATCTGTCACCTACATGTTTGGTCAGCTGGGTTTACCGTTGTCTATGCTGTACAATGGCTGCTGGAAACGACAAGTGTTCTGTTCTTTACTTCCAAGAACCACTTCCTACATAGTTTGTTGGTTGTGCAGGAAGCTCCATTTCTGCTTTTCAAAAATGTATGGTTTTATAACTGTGCATCTGTTTGCAACAAGTGTAAATGTTGTGTTGGAGGGCGTGGCCAGCAGCAGATTATTTTGATTTAAAGTGCCTGGAGGCCCCAAAGCAGCTAAAATCTCATTATGTAAGAATGACTTTGTGCAAAAAATATGATGAACATGTTTTGTATCGCCCATAGATGTATCCTAACCTGTTCAAAAAAGCATAATGGGTCACCTTTCAGTTAAAACATATTTATCTCAAGTTGTAAAACTTGAGATAAATATGATAAATATAAATAAATATGATCATTTCTTTTTTACACATTTAGGAAAAGTCGCTTTAGTACAGAAATCATCTTGTAAATAATTACAAGAAAACTGTTGCTGAAGAAACGTAAGACTGGTGCTGCCCTCTAGTGGATATTTGTCTGTATTTGTCTTAAAACATTTTATTTTGGATAACTTTAATTTTTGGTTTGTGTGATTTCACAGGGTAATGTGAAGTAATTTATAAATTCTGTTGGTTTTCTAAAGACTCGTTCAAATCGAGAGATTTTTAAAATATTCAAACAACAAGATGTCATAATGGAAGGTTATATGGTCAACCTTTCTGAAGTCCATCATTCTACAAAGAGTAAAATTCTCATGACTGGAAAACGCGTCAGACTGCTGGTAATCAGGGCATCAGTGGATGTCCAGAAGTCAATCCGAGGTCAAAGCATCGTGATTAGAGATAAGGAAAAAACCAAGAGCTCGATCTCTACAAACCTCAGCTAGCATGTCAAATGTTTAAGTTCATGGAAGGAACAATCAGAAAAGACTGTATGTTTGGGGGGGAAATCTCCTTTTTCTAGACAGAAAGAGGCAAGAAAGTTGCGTCTGTATGAAGATCAAGACTTCTGGAATAGCGATGTTTGGAAAAGATGCACAAACATCGTTTTTGGGTTTTGTTTCCCCTACTGTTGCTGGCCCAAGAAAAACAACCAATCAGAGCCAGCAGGAGGGGCTTAGAGCTGTCAATCAACCTTGTATATGCGCTGGTAAATGTACTAATGGCGCAGACACAACTCACTGTTACAGGAAAACCGTTTATCTGCTATAATCAGTGGCTATGCTAACTAGCTTAGCATTCATAAAAGGCTCTGCTGTCAGGAAGACACTGGCTGCTCTTACTGTGTTTTCTTGTTATCGCTGGAGGGGGCAGAATACCTTGATTTTTTTTTTCAACAATTTATCTATCTCATACCATACTGTCACGACATGTTGACAACTTCAACAAATACAGAAAAAATATTTTTTTCTCTTAAAGGTACATACTGCAGCTTTAAATACCACAAATAACAGAGGTTCACTTTACCTGAGAATGAGTGAAACAGAAAGACTAAACCTAAAATCGAAAACTCGACACCTCAACCTGACCAAAATGCTGTGATCGGACTTTCAGAAGGTTCTACATGCTGCTTCATGCAAACTGTGTTTCTTCTGTAGCTGTGCTAATGTGTTTTTTATCTTATTTGAAGGACATTCAAATTAAAACAACAGAAATGCTGAAAACCTAAACAGAGTCCAGGAGACATTGACCACTAAACTGTAATGTTGCAAGGTAAAAATTTTAAGATTTGTAAAACTCTGTACTTGAAGACAGAATTTAAAATTATTTTCTTAAGAAAGAACAGGAAAAAGGAAACGAAACCAAAATCGAGGAAACAACAATATTTGTGGCAGAGCCTGAAACCACAATTTAACTGAAAATAATCCAAAAACAACATAGCAGATGTTAAACTTTTACTTCGCATGTTTGGCTAATTTCAGATTATAAAACAATTTTAGAAAATTCAATTTGAGGCTGCTGTGGTTCTAAATAAAAATGTATTTTTGCTCAGTAAATTCAACACTTTCCCAGTGTTTGCTTCATGAAAGTCTTAAAAAGGGGGAAAACCAGATCTGTTTTCACTGCATAATGCTTTTCATCTGAAGTCAGATGAAGCTTCCACCTACTCCACACAATCCTGTCATAATTTCAACCCACTGTGAGTTCATTCATAGAGCAACGGCCTGCTGCTTCTTGGAAAATACATTTTCACATTTTGCAAAAGTATTTTTTTAAAGGGCTAAGGTGGCAGGAAATGTCAATCTCTCATTTGAGCTGCTTTGCGTTAACCACATTGAATCAGCTCTACCCACACAGTCTCACATTCTTACTTCAGTTTCTCTCCCAAAACAAGTAATTTCAGGCTGGACAGTCATGTCCAATCGAATGCAACAAACCAACTTCAGAAACCGACTGGACTGGCTCAAGTTTGTCAGCGAAAGCTTCAGTTTTGTTTTTGCAGCCGTGCATGCAAGGTGAACATGCACATTTGCAAACTTCCTCCAGGTAGATCTCATCAATAAATCTTTATCTACATGACTTTTACCAGCAACAGGAGGTGAAGAGAGGTGATAATTTTACAGGAAGACTTCAAACCTCAATCCTGCAGCTGCATGACTAACGGTATCCAACTGTATCCAAATCTTAAAATTAATGTATTGATTCTTTATTAAGAAAATTGAAAGACAAGGGAAAGAAGTGGAAAATAACATCCTGCTGCACAAACCTGATTAGGTTTCTGTTGTGCTGGTATGCCAGGAGGCTTCCATGCATCCAATATGTTTGGTGATTGTCAACTAAACATCAAAAATTCAATGAGTCACTGCTGCACTGCGGTGTTGTTCTGTAAAAGAAGTACAGTTTTTTGGTTTCTTTTTCCAGTTTTGTAAGCAATAAACAAAGATCAAGCTTTCCATTGCTTCATGCTGCCTCTTCAGCTCTGGTTGAAAAAACACACACAGGCCCAGCCCAGTGCAGTTGTAAGTTAGCTAGGAACGAGACAACAATAAACAAGCTTGTGGCTTGTTTATTGTTGTCATAGCATCTCCATAGCCACTGCCTGCCAAGACAGCTGCCAATACAAGTTCACAGTGACGTCACATGACTGTATTGTTGGAGCTATTTATTCTTTATTTTTATTATTTTTGATTTTGGTAATATTAATTCTTAGTTTACTTCATATTGTGGGGATTATGTATAAGGTTTATTTGTAGGTTAATTTATTTTTTGTTTCTTTGATTATTTGCTTTTATAAGTTAGCCAGGAAGAACTGTGGGTCTGTTTTCTATAAGCATAGAGACTGGTATGGGACCAGCATGCTTACCTAATCACAATTTTTGAGTTCTCTGCCAATATTAATTCTGGGTAGAGTATTAATATTGGGTAATATATCAGTGATAAACTGATATTTTTCACTAATAAATATCAGTGATATTTAGTACTTAGCCTACTACCTACTACTACTAGCAAAATTAGCTTAGCTAATGTAGCTTCTAACTGCTACGGACATGTAGCCTGTTATTTGTACTCTGCCAGTCACCTGAACCCTTTTATTCCCATTAAGGATTCGTACGTCCAGCACAAATCCGATGAAACATTGACTGCGTTCATAGATTTCAGGTTCTAATCGATTAACCAATAACGTTCGCTATTTTTTAGTGTTGCAGTTCGGCCGCCATCCAGCAGATGGCTCCACTGCCTGGTCATCCTTAGGTGGAGTCGTTCATGTAGGATTGAAGATGGCGGCTATTTCAGTAAGGGAAAGAGAAACGGTCCAATCCCGGTATGGTTTGTAAAATGCTCTTTATACTGTTTGTTTTAAAATATAAACACTCAACAAACTCCGTAAGTTATCACATTAATAGCACTTTATTTAGCTGAGCTGCATGGCGGAGAGGCATCAACTTCTCAACCGAAGGTGATGGTACATCAGAAAAGCGGAGGAGACAATGGAGAAAAATTGTAACATGAAGGAAAAAAACATAATGCCAATAAGCAAAATTGATTTTGAGGGCTATCCTGAGTTAATGCACCACAGACGGTAAATATTCTTATGCATGAATATCTCCCTGTTCATGGGAATTAAGTGTTTCACACATTTTAGTTCAAGTTTTGTTTTTTAAATATGTGTGACTAATGATGTAAGAAAACCACAAATTGCTGTATTTAATACAGCTGATAAAATAATGCTAACATTTATTGATTTCTTTTTTAATTTTTGTATTGTGAAAAATGCTGCCCTTCTTGCTATGGAAAGATGGTCGACTCACTTCATATAAGAGAAAACTCAAATTTTTAAGAAACTTGCCATTTACCATGTAATCATTCATTGATCAATAAAATCGATTAACATGAGATTAATCCATTAATCGATTACTTGCATCCTTACTACCAACATTGCTACTTTAATGCTTGTGTAAGAGGATTGATTAGAATAAATGGACATTATTTCAAAAGGGAAAGAGCAGAAGAAACTGTAAAAAATAAAAAATCATGTCTGCAGATTTGATTTGCAAGTTAGACTTTTTTTATTATCACATTTGTTTTCGCACCTTTGTGATCAAACTTGTAAAATACAACCTGGTGTGTTTTTTTCCCCCCAGACTCAGATAATATCTCTGGTTTCTTTTTTTTTTTTGCACAATTGAAACTCTCAGTTTGCTAATAGCAGCTGCCTCACCTCTCGGTGTGCAGACATTCTGCAGGACTTCAGCCTGAAGGAAAGACTGCACCTCTTTACATCTGCAGCTTTATTATTGTTACCTGTGCACAACAAGTCGGGAGCAATGAAGCTACTCGCTTTTTTAATGTGCATCATGAATTATTTGCTGCTGACAAATCAAGAGGAGCAGAAATCGGTATGGACAGTTTGCATTTTATCTATTTTTATTAAACTGTATTTCCTTAATGTGAGCATTTGATTACAAAAACATTTTATATTTGTCTGCTTGTGCTTTTGCAAACATTTTAAGTCTTCAGAATAGTTTTATGTCTTATTAAACATTTCTACAATTAACATATTTCTTTCAGTGCATATGTGTGTGTGTCTATATATATATATATATATATATATATATATATATATATATACGAAATATAAATATTTCGTGTGAAATATTTCTCGACATTATTCTGTCGTGAAATATTTCACACGACCTTATTCTTATATATATATATATATATATATATATATATATATAATATATATATATATTTGAACGAGTATTTAGGTTTTTCATCCATTTAAACCAGTAGTGAGTCATTTCATCACAAAGTCAGGAAATTGCAGCGGTTACTGCAGAATCTGTGTTTGTGGTCTGAGCTACATGCCTTGCATTGTAAGATGTAAACATCAAACTGAAACAATTATAGAATAATGCTCATTATTTATGCATTTATTTTGCTTTAAGTAAGAAGAGCAGACATCAGCTGACAAGTGATGCAGTCAGGGTAAAAAGACGATGCAACCTTCCGTAAAGTCAAAAGTGTGTCGAGAAATGTTAGTTTTAGTTTTTAATCCAACCTCAAGAGAACAAAAACTTCAAAAATACTTTGATGAAAATGAAAATGACACCAAAGTGGAAAAGCTGTGGGTTGAAATTTAAGTTCACCCGCTGATCCAGCAGCTTCCTGAAACCACCTTTAGTAGCAGAAGCTTTCAGAAGTCATTTTCAGTCTGATTTTATCAACCTACCACATCATCTCCAAACAGTAATGCCCCTACAAAGATTCAGAGAAGAATTGGTCCATATTTGACTCTAAAATATTTCACTTGGATGGTCTGACGCTCAGTGGCTGCAAGGTTTAAAGTTCTCTTGCTGCAAAGCAAACCCAAATAATCAGCCATCCGCCTGGTACTAGATATTTACCTGGAAACGCTTCGTTTGGTTTCCTCTGAAAACAATGCTGTGCATTTCGGCCAAAGATCTGTATCTGTCTCATCTCTTGAAGAGCTTCATCTCAGAAGTGTTGTGATTCATTTAGGTGCAGCTTTGCACATCATTTGTCTGACCTTGGAGTGAATTTGTTGGGATATTCTCTTCTGGGAATATTGGCAAACATCTTAAAATATTTCCACTTGGAAATAAGCCTGTCACAATAAGCAATAAGTCCATAAATTGCACAATAATTTAAAACAAGCTCAATAACTTCCATTTGCACGATTTATCTTTTTTCTCTTTTTCTACCCAAAACTGGATAGTCTGGTGTTTTGGTGTCAGCATAATTCATAATTCATTTCATTTGTTGTTTTTGTTTATTTATTTTGGATATTAAAAATGTCTTTAAGTTCCAGTGTTAGATGTTTGAGAATTTAAAGAAGGTATTCTTGCATTTTTATGCACTGCCATAATATTACTTGAAAATGGTCCCAGAACAACATTATCATTTATTGCAATAACTCCAGGGATAATTCATCATTCAGGAAAATTTGTTATTGTGACAGGGGCACTTTCTTTTGGTAAAGTAATGAACTTTAGATTGGAAATGAGCTGAAATCCCTTCCCAGCAAAAGTTTCATCTCCAAGTATAATTTGGCATACAAAACTTTGAACAGTAAGTTCTTCAATTTGCAGCTTTTTGTGTGTTTTTGTTCCCTTGAGGTTTGATTGACATCAAAGAAACTGTTAAAGAGCAGATCAGTGCGTGAAGCAGTGGAAATACAACAGGATGTACTTTGTTTTCACCAAGACTGCTTAGGATTTGACTGAAATCTATGGTAACTTCACTGAAACCTTATTCACATTTCTGTCACCAACAAACACAATTCTGTTTTCATTTTAGGAAGTGAAACAGGAATCCTGGAGTTTACCTGAGAACATCACTTATATTTATCCTGAAGACTATGATGAGAATAGCTCCCCCTGCGACTCGATCGTGCCAGGATTTAACTCCCTCGCCCTTCTGGTCATCTACATCATTGTGTTTGTGTTCAGCGTCTTGGGCAACAGCGTGGTGGTCTTCGTGGTCTGCTCTATGACCAAAGGCAGAGCCAGCACAGATATCTACTTGATGCACCTGGCCCTGGCTGACCTCCTCTTCTGTTTCACTCTCCCCTTCTGGGCCGTTGAGTCTCACTTCGGTTGGCTCTTCGGCACCCTCCCCTGCAAGTTCCTGTCCAGCTTCCAGGAGGCGTCTGTGTACAGCGGCGTCTTCCTGCTGGCCTGCATCAGTGTGGACCGCTACTTTGCCATCGTTAGAGCGACACGAGTACTGTCCTCCCGCCACCTGCTGGTGAAGGTGATCTGCGCCGTTGTGTGGCTGATGTCCGGGTTGCTGTCTCTGCCTGTGGCGATTCAAAGAGAGGAAATCTTTCCGTTGGGAGCGGACAGTGCCTATACAGAGGGACTGCAGAAAGCCATTTGCTACGAGAACCTAACCGGGGAGAGCAGCGACCAGTGGCGGGTCGGCCTCCGGGTTCTGCGGCACACTGTGGGCTTCTTCCTCCCCCTGGTGGTGATGGCGTTCTGCTACGGCTGGACGGTGGTGACGCTGTTCAGCACGCGCAGTCAACAGAAGCACAAGGCCATGCGCGTCATCCTGGCAGTGGTTCTGGCGTTCATCTTTTGCTGGCTGCCTTACAACGTCACCGTTCTGATAGACACGCTCTACCGAGGCGGGTCGCTCAAAGAAACCTGCGACATCCGCTACAGAGTGGAGGTCATGCTGGAGGTGACCAAGGTCATCGCCTTCCTGCACTGCATGGTGAACCCGGTGCTGTACGCCTTCATCGGGGAGAAGTTTCGGAACGAGCTGCTGACAGCTCTCTACAAACAGGGCATCATCAGCAAGAAGCTCTGGGTGTCTTACAGGAAGGGTTCTGCGGCCAGCGTGGCTAGTCTCAGGTCCAGAAACACCTCTGTGTCGGTGTAAGCTAATGCTGTCTCTGGGCTATGTTCACACAGCACGTCTTGATGCTCAGTTCCAATACCGTTGAGTTTTTTATGGTCATTCATAGTAATAAACCCAACTTCAATGAGATTTCTGTGCAAACGGTTCATGTCCCAAAGCGACCTGCTTGTGCAGAAGAACACTGGACTATAAATCAGTAACAATCTATAAAGCAGTAAAGATGTGACCAGTATCAATAGAATATTCAACAATTTCACTGAACTCTGATCCAGAACCGCACAGCATTCTGGGGGATGTAGGCACAGCAAAGGCTTTAGCAACCAGCCAAGCAAGGTTGGTGGCATCAAGTAACTCACCCACTCTGGTTATCTAGCAACAACCTGCTGAGTAACTTGTGCAGCAGCAGTTTCAGGTTTCATTATAACTGCTTACAAACAAAAAACAGCATGGAGTGAAGGGAAAACATGAATACAACAGTTTGAGATGACGGGTCATACCACCAGTTTGGCAGTATTTCAGACATTTAGAACAAAAAACTAACAGTAATTATCAATATTGACTGATATGAAACCCTGGTATTGTGGTACGTTTTTCAGCCATATTGTCCCGCCTTACTTTGTCACACAGCAGCACCATGTTTGATAGTCATTTATGCATCGATTTTATAGTTTATTCAGCCACAAGAGCCAACAGTGTCATCACAAGACGAAGAGGGCTGATAAAAAGACGGCAATGGCTTTTTGTGATTATGACTTCTGTAAAACGTCAGTCTGGATGTGGAGTTGGAGTGAAGAGTGGAGGGATTGTGATGTGATGCGATTTTCATGATCATTTTTAGCCATTGTTTACGTCCAGAAGTCTGATTTTTTTGGGGGGTGAAAACTTTGGGTTTGGGCCTTTTCAGACTGAAAAAAGCAGATTTGTGTCACACTTGCCTGCTTTATGAACATAGCCATAAATATCATTACTGTTGCACTGATGCAGAGATGTAGAAATGAGACATTTAGAAGTAAAAATCCAGAAAAGTGTAAGCATTTATCAGAAGTCTTAAAATGTGTCTCTGGTTTTGTGTTTCTAACTGCAGTGAACCTCCTGCTTATTCGCGGTTCAGTATTCGCAAATGTGTAGATCAGGGATCAGCGACTTTATCCATTCACAGAGCCACTTTTCCCCCGCTGCTACAAAATAAAACTCGCCTAGGGTCGCAAAAAATTAGCTTTTGCAGCGCTAAGCTATTTTTAAAAAATTTACTTCATACATTTTTACATAAAATGTTTAATTATGGAAGTTAACAAAATTAAGCAAAAATTTATTTAAATTTTCAGCTTTTATAACAAATATTACATTGGAAAAAACGACAATTTAGCAGAATGGAGTGAGTCTTTTCTATAAATATGGAAAATGGAGAAATATAGGTAGCATAGTTTGAAGCTGGGTAAAAGCCTGATGTAGATATTAAAAGTAGATTTTGCGACCTCTGACCGAGGCGCCATGCTACATGACATCCTATTGGCTGATGTTTGCAAACCAGCCACCAGCCAATAGGACGATCGGTTGTACCCCAAAGAATGTAGATGAGATGTAGATATTAGCGAACTTCAGCAGTAGTGCTAAGACGGTTTCCATCGGGCACATTAATGCATGTTCAGGTATATTTGGTGTTTAAACTTTTAAATAGGAAATTATAAGCATTTTTAGAGGGAGCCTGAGCTTTTGAGGGGCAGCCTTAGTCCTGGGGGTTTACTGTAAATCATCTTTTAAAATACTTATTAGTCTCAAGATAAAACACACAGATGTCACAAAGCAAGGAAACTTCAGCTACTTTCAAAACAAAGAGCAAAAAAACCCAAAACCAAAATATTACATCCTGTCCTCAGCAGACTTTCAATGTCTCAGGACGTTTCCTCAGGTCTAACGTTGCTAAGATCTTTCAAGAACTGTGAAGTGAAACGGAAAGACAATTATTCAGGTAGAGAGATACTTTTAGATGCTTAGTCTTTTCATAACCTGAAACAAAAACTGTTTCAAGATGAAGTTGATGACTGGATGCGATGGTTCCTGATTTGGCTTAAAACCGTTACTATTTTTTTGTCAATGCATCATCAATTATGTCATCTCTTCAAAAAGAAATGATAGTGACAGTGTGCTACCATCAATAAATATGTCATCTCAAGACTTACAGTGTCGTCTGAACTATTGGAAACTGATGGCGATTCTCATGGAGAAAATAGTTTGAGACAAACACTTTGTCTTTGATCATCAGGAAGTGTTTCCATAGCAACAGGAGTTTAAGTTTGGTGCTTTGAAACGTACAGGAGTGTGAAACCACAGTGTCCGTGTAAAGGTTCATAAGCAGTGATGTCAGAGAAGCACATCAATCTGCAAAACATCATAAAACCATTTTCAAAAACTAAGAAGTTATGGAAAAACTAGAAAGTATTCTCAGGTATTAAAACATCTCCATTCCCACCTGGGGAAATACCAGAAAAATTCACCCCAAGGTTAGAAGGTCAAAGGTTGAGAGCAATGACAAAAGTAAAAATGTAGTTGTGCCTTAATGAAACAAGACAACAGATGCAACCTCCTTTTGACTGATGAAGCCAAAGTAGAAATGGTTGTCCATGTTTGAAGACACCCAAACAGAGTCCAGCTAAGCATGGTGGTGGAGGAATGGTGATCTGGGCTTGTTTTCCAGCCAAATGTTGTAGAATCAGATGTGAGGCCATGATTCTGGCAGCTGAAGCTTGACCAACATTGGGTTATGGCAGTATCTTCACTTGCATAGCCCATTATTGACCAAATGTTGGGCAAGAAGAAGCTGGATGTTGACAGATCTCAATAAGCAGAAGCGGTAAATATGACACAGTTGTGTTTCTCTTGACGTAGAGTCTTGGATATCTTAGTCATTCTTGAAATGTCTCCGTTTGTTTCTCCTAAAAACCCCCTCAAAGTTCCCGTTGGCGTCTAACGTCAAACACCAGTAACGCGCCTGGTTTCTGCAGCTGTTCTGTATTTCATCAAGCGATGTTTGACTTTTGAGTCAACCTCATCACACTCTTTAAATTCTGAGAACGCATCAAATGTCAGTGACTTTCAAAGGAAAAATCAACTCATTGATAAATGTGCAAAACTATGGAGTTAGGTGCTGGCGGACAGGTGCGTATATCAAGACTTTACAGCTGTTCGTTTCTGAATGTAAATGACACATTTGAATATTTTGCTGTTGCAATGTTTCCTATTGACTGTGAGTTTTTTGTCACAGAAAAAAAAAATTACAATCAGATGAAAAATCTTGAGAACAGGAAGAGGTGGTGAAACTCGTTTCTGTTTTCACAACCCAGGAACTGCATGTGCTCTTTGATGAATGACTTTCATTTATACAACAGTTCTGTGGAAACTGTTGCGTCTTTTTATCAGTTTTCTCATCTCAAGTTAATTTTACGTTTTTTTAATAATGTTTCTGCATTTGTACAGGAGAATTTTTCTGGTTTTCATTGTTGTAAATGACAAAAATAGATGCTGATGTCTATTTTTCTGAATTAAATGAATGTTTTTATAAATGGAAACCAGCTTTTAGGATCTAATCTGTACAGATCCAGATTTAATGCACAATAAATATATTTTTCTGTATCAGTCTGGTTTACTTTCAGAGTGGTTGCTCTGTGCATCTAATGCAGGATCCTGAAGATAAGTCGCAGCTTGTTGCCGACATTTGGTTAAAAGCTGCTTCATCCTAATGGTTTCGGCCAAGTTCCTGTTTTTCTGTGCGGTTTGGAGGTGTTGCTGTTATCGGACTTACTCTGCACTCGACATGTTAAAACCTCAGGCGAAAAATAACTACAGAGACAAAACATGCAAACTTTAAATCAAACTCTTTATTTATTTCTCGTAGCAAACATATCATTTCTACCTGGAACAAATTAATTCTAGAGTAAAAAAGAAAATAAAAATACAAAAATACACGTCATGCATCATGGAAAATAAAATATGCACCCAGGCCTGCGCTCCGGTTTATAAAAAAAAAGAAAAAAGGAGAAGTTAATAGAGGAAGGATGAACTTAACCAGCAAATTTTCTGATCTTCTGTAAGTTGGCAATGTTATTTAGTTTTTTTAATTCTTAAAGGGAAAAAGTTGAATGCAGCAGATTGGTACCAGAGAAAATATTTAGTTTAACTCAGCAACGATCCAACTGCACATCAACGGGTCCATAACTATGCAGAAGATTTATTACTTAAGTTTTTGTATTTTGTTTTTAATTATGTTTCCACTGATTCACAACTCTAATCTCAAGAGGCTTTGCAAGACAAACAATCCAAATCCCATCAATATAAACTTAACTTCAGAAATTAGGAACTTTGTGCTTATTTTAACGTATAATGAATCAAAGAGGCATCAAAAGTCTAATCTGCCGGATATCTGAGCGCGGTGGCGTGTGTTCAGGTGGAAAAAGATATTTTTATTATACCTCCTGCGCACTTATCGAAATCTACCTGCAAATTTAAATAAACCCACGCAAAAAAAAATCAGATAACAATTTGATGAATTTGAAACAGAATATCAGAAACCTGCAGTTTAAAGAAATGGGGGGAAAATCACCAAGTTACAAAATTCCTAGATTAATAAAACAATGATAGATGGCTTAAAAGGTTGAACTCTGACTCACAACCAGCATTTAAACTGAACTTTGAGTCAAATCTGAAACTTTTACAACCTTCATTTTTTCTCTTTACACATCAAGCAACGTGTTTCTCTTAATTACATCATCCTGTACGTTTACCACAAAATATGATTTACTCTATGTAACCTTATTTTTAACCAAAGGCTATATGTCAGACAAATCTGTTATCAGTATAAACCTGAGTAACCAGTGACTATTTTACATTTTAAATCAACTATTATATATATAATATATACAGATAAACTTTAGAACAATCATGATAGGAAAATATACTTTCGTGCAACACGGGTTATGAACTAATATGCTTGACAAAACTTATTCACTGCAAAACACAAAATCTTTCCAAGTAATTTTGTTCCAGTTTCTAGTGCAGATATCTTATTACACTTGAAATAAGACATACTAATTTAAAAGAAACTTTTCAGCAAGATTTATAGGCTTGTTTTATGTAAATAATTCCTTAATATTGATGAAAAAGTATGAGTTACATTGGCAGAGTATTTCACTTTTAACAAGACATTTTTCACATTTTATAAGTTAATTTATCTGCCAATGGAACCAGTACTTTTTAATCAATATTAAGGATATATATATATATATATATATATATATATATATATATATATATATATATATATATATATATATAATTTATATATATATATAAATTCCCTTCTCACCCTCTGCGGGTGGTCTCTTTCATCCTCATATATATATATAGACTTAAAACAAGTTTCTATATCTTGCTAAAATGTTGCCTTTAAGTTAGTCTTATTTCAAGTGCACTAAGATATTTGCACAAGAAAGTAGACCAAAATTATTTGGTAAGATTTTGTGTTTTGCAGTGTTTTACTGCAGTTTATTTGTTTTACTAAATAAACTACAACTACTTCCTAATAATAACGTAGTAATTATTACAAACAGTGTACAAACTTCCATGTAGCTTCAAATTGAAACATTTTGAAGCTCCAGTTAGTGATTTATGTCGGCGATAATACGTTGAGGTCTTAAAGGTGAGCTGGAACAGGTACTTCTAAAACATGTGGGACCTGGGAACTACTGGCGCCATCTAGTGGGGTATTTATGTGCAATCAAACTTTTATTCATCTTTAACTTGTTAGAAAATGTTTCTTTTTCCTCCATAAACACAGATTGTTCTTCACCAAACAACAGAATCTGATACAGAGGTCTCTCTGGACGACCCAGAAACCCAAATCAGGATCTCCTGCTTCTGGTTTTCAGCAGTTTGACCCGGAGGGGGGCGGAGACGCGCTTGTGCGTAGGGCCGTTCTACGTTGCCATGGTAACAGCATAAAAACAGCTCGGCTAAACCTGTGCAGCTTCTGGGGGAAGGATGAACTGCGCCTAAAGTATCCGGCTGGAGGTTTGTTGTCGAGGATATTTCACCACCACTGAGGTAATTCAGCTGTAAACTGATGGATGACGGTCCTGACTTCAGCTTACAGGTTTTAATTGGACCGGACCGAACGGAAAGCTAACGATCGGAGTTGGTTGGGCTCACAACATTGTCAAAGTCTACAAGCTAATCCAGGTCTACTTCCGCTTCTGCTTCAAAATAAAACCATGAAATCTAAAGCTAATTGATTACCATGAAAATCCTGTTTCTTGTCAGTTAATTTTTTCAGATGTTTTTCTAACATATTTAATTTGTTTTGGGCAGCAGAAGGGAAGTAATGTTTGTCACCAGGTTTCTGCTGAATGATTTTTCATTCTTTTATGTCAGCATCAAACTATCTGTTGAAGATGTAACACTTCTACTTACCAAGTATTTTTGGTCTATTTTCTAGAAAATATATTAGACGACAAATCTAACTTACAAGAAACTTATTAACAAGATGCTTTTGAAGTCAATAGTTATTTAATATTGATGAATAAGTACCAGTTCAACTGGCAGATTATTTAACTTGTAGTGTAGGAAAAATGTCTTGTTAGAAGTGAAATCATCTGCCAGTGGAACTTGTACTTTTTAAAAATTGATATTCATTAATTATTTATTTAAAACAGGCTCATATATCTTGTTTAAAAGCTACTTTCAAGGTAGTTTTGTTTTATTTCAAGTCCACCAAGATATTTGCACTAGAAACTAGATCAAAATACTTGGTAAGAAGAAGTGTTTTGCAGTGTATTGTTGTGCAAAAGAGCCACTCTAAGAACTGAACTGAGGTTTCATTAGTAAAACATAACCATAGATATACATACTTTATGCGGTTTACAGTACAAATACTTCTACTATGCATATTAGGGCCATTGCAAGAAAAAATGAACATTTCTGACAAAAACTCAAAAGTTTTGACTTTTGAAACTCAGAAATTTTGATGTTTTTTATAGGATATGTCTGAGACAAATTTTAGATTTCCTGAGTTTCTTCTAGGAAATGTTTGACTTTCCAAGCTCAGAAATTTACAGTTTTGTTTTTAAGAAAATAGCTGAGATTAAACAGTTCTGAGTTTTTTGGTGGAAAATGGCCCTAACACTGTTGTGCCAGAGAGCCTGCACCCCTTGGAAAAGCAGAAAATCTTTCCATTTAAAGCATTTAAACGAGCATATTTTTAATTCACACTAAGTAACTTATTGAAATACGTTAGTGTGAAAATAAATGTTTCTTAGAACATTGTTAGTTCAAAATTTTCTTATAAATTTATATAAAATCAAGTGTTTTTATTAAGAAGTTTATATATTAATAATAACAATGTGTATTGTGGTTAAATCTAAATTATCCCTGTATGGAACAGATTTTAGTACACCAAACCCTTTTGAACAAAATCTTTTATTTTGAAAACGAATGCCTGGCACCGGAAGATAATCGCCTGAAACAGCGATAGCTTATCATGCTATCTTTAGCCGCGTTTCCTCTGAGTTCATCACTTCATTCATCAACATGTTCTGCTCTTATTGATACTTTACAGTAAATATTTCTCAGTTGCCGCAGACTCGGGACCATCTTTATGAAACTCTTTATGAGAACCTGCAGGTTGACACCGGTGTCGGCAGCTGCCATTTAAACCCGGTTCTGTTGGACCTCCGCAGGTTCGGAGCCAGTCAGGATGTCCAGTGACCTCGCTGGTGTGTGGGAGGTGGCGCTGAGCGACGGAGTCCACAGGATCGAGTTTGAACATGGGACAACCACCGGGAAAAGAGTCATCTATGTGGACGGAAAGGTCAGCACAACCAGTTCGGTCTCTAATGAAGGAACTGGTCCCAGTTTACAGTTCCTGCCTGCTTGGTTCTCATTTATGTACTGATATCTGTGGTGGGCCTACTTTTACTTTTGTTCTTAAAAGTACTGATGCACCGATGTGAAAATTTAGGCCTGAAAAAGTAATTTAGGGGAATCTAAGTGCGCTAAGCGTTTTCAAAGTTAGCAAAAAATGCTGAAATGAAAATTTAGCTCCGCTATGTATAGTTCTCACGTGACGTCACACTTCGGGAACTTTGTAACTGACAGCCATCTTGGTAGGTATCCAAACTGTCTGACAGTTGCTATGGAGTTGCTATCAGAATTGGGTAACAACCAGTTACATTTACTTGAGTAACTTTTTTGAAAAAAGTTTTTGTTAAAGTTTCATAAGTTTTTTTTATCGAAAGAAATTGATTTGGGAAAATTTTCTTTTGCCTAATTTTGTTATTTTTTTTGTTACTTATAAAATTGTAATTTTTGTCCTTGAAATGGCAAAATTTCCATTTAACTTCATATATTGGTCCATCTGATGGTGTAATATTTAAATATTAAATAATTGGTAATTTGATCAGTTACTTGGTACTTTTTACCAAATACTTTTTATTTTTACTTAAGTAAAAATATGTTGAAGTAGTGCTACTCTTAAAGGAGTCAAATCTTTGGGAACAATATGCACCTATGGTTGCTATGACAACAATAAACAACCCACATTCTCTGTCTGATACGAGTCGATCCCAACAGCAGACATTTCGTTGATATATCGTTCTCTTGCATATTGGTAAAACATGTCAATATATTTTCTTTTTGTTGGACTTCAATTCATGATTCGTTTATACTTTGTGCTGATTTGCCTATTTTCCAGGAGGTTCTGAGGCGGGACTGGATGTTCAAACTGGTCGGGAAGGAGACGTTCAGCGTGGGCCAGGCGGACACCAAAGCCACCATCAACATCGACGCGGTCAGCGGCTTTGCCTACGAATACACGCTGGAGATCAACGGGAAGAGCTTGAAGCAGTACATGGAGAACAGGTCAAAGGTCACCAGCACCTGGCTGCTCAACCTGGACGGCATCGACTGCAGGGTGGTTCTGGGTGAGCTCAGTTCCACCTCTTCTTATGTCTGAGTCAGAGGTTGTGCTAAATTGACTGTGGTGTTTTTGCAGTGCGTTCTGCAAAAACACCAAATCTTATCAAGTATTTTGTCTAGTTTCTAATGCAAACATCTTAGTACATTTGATATAAAACAAAACTAACTCACAAGTAATTTTTAGCAAAATAATAAGAGCTCGTTTAAGTCAATAATTCCTTAATATAAAAATAACTTGTTCCACTGGCAGACGAATTCACAAGACATTTTGTTTTGTTATAAATTAAATAATCTTTCTTTTAAATCATCTTTTCATCCTTAAGGAATTATTGACATAAACAAGCTCCTATGTCTTGATGAAAAGTTACTTGTAAGTTAGTTTTGTCTTCATTAAGGTCTACAGCATAGTGGATAAAAGTATTTTTTATCCCCTAAAAGTAATTCCAGTAAATGTAACTAGTTACTTCCCTGCTCTGGTAATTATTATTATTGATCTGATATTGAGAGCGTTTTGACTTCTGCTCCTCAGAGCTGCGCTCTCACATTAATGCTGAAGCTAATCTGTTTATCGGCTTTAAGCTCCACAGCGCCACCTCTCCTGACTGCACAGGTTAATCCCTTTCATAATCCCTCTGCTTGCAGCTCATCAGGTGATGCTCTGCAGTAATCCTTACATAACATTTAAAATAGGAGAAACGTGCTGCTTTTCTCTAAACTACACAGAAACCAAGAGAAATGTCAATAAGTTGTTAGCTGCTTTTGCTTCATTTGAAACAGTTAAATCACAGTTACACATATTAGATCATTGGTTCCTGTTCCACTGGCAGGTTGTTTTACCTTTAACAAGACATTTTTCTTCTGTTATGTTACATGTCAATATTGATGAAAGTAAAAGCGAAACCAGATGGAGGCAGACATATTTGCTGCTGCGGCCTCAGCAGACATTCTTATTTCTGTAAAAATAAATCAGGTTTTCAGATGAAAAACTGTGAACAGGTTTCTGAAGTCCTGATTTACTGACCTGACTGAGTAAAATAATAAAATCAGAAACCTGTTAAACTCCTCTGACCTCCCAGGCAGTCGGTGAGTTCCTGAATGTTTTCACTGTTTTCACTTCCAGAGAAAGACACCATGGACGTTTGGTGCAATGGAGAGAAGATTGAGACTGCTGTAAGTATTTTTTTAATTAATCAAAAATAATCCATCACATGTAATAGAGTTTTACGTTTTCTCTGCAAAATATTCTTTTATCAATCAAATCAAAGCTGTTTTTATGTGTTTACCGCCAAATTACATCAATCAGTCCCTCCAGTTCTGCATGGATATTCACTCAAGATCAACAGATTCCTGTACTTTTTCATGCTAATGCATAATTATTTTATTGTAAATTTTCCTCAAAAATGGTCAAAAACATTAGGTATGTGATGCTAACTCCCACCTGCAGGTGGCAGTATAACTACACTGGTGCTTCAGCCTTACTTGATGTCAAGTTGTAGTCTGTGGTGGATGTAATGAGCAACAAAAAGTCACATTTATTGTCATACATAAAAGCAAATTCACAGCAAATATGTCTAAATTAGCTCAGAAAATCAGTTTCACTGCAAAAAGTCACAAAATAATTTAAAATTTTGGAGCAACTGATCAGTATAGGAGAAGATTAGGGCCACTGGAAAACAAAATAATCTTGAATTCAAGTCAGAATTCTGCACACAAAAAAATCTGAATTTTTAGGGACAATTCTGAAGAAAAAAAAGAATGTCGAGAAAAGTCGAAATTCTGATTTAAAAAAGTCAGAATTCTGAGGAAGTCAGATTTTTTTTCTTAGAAAAAGTCAAAATTATGAGGAATAAGCCAGAATTTTGATGGAAAAGTCAGAATTTTAGATTAAATTCAGAATTTCAAGAAAAGTCTGAATTTTGAGAGTTTTTTCAATGGCCCTAATCCTTTTCCAATAGATCAATCTTAAATTGTAGGAACTTATCGAATGCGGAAGAGCTACTTCTTTATGTTTTAGCGGCTTAATGGGTTTTATCAGTACATTCTGGCCCAACCTGACGCTGCGATCTGCGTCCGCAGGGCGAGTTCGTGGACGACGGCACGGAGACGCATTTCTCCCTGGGAGACCACAGCTGCTGCGTGAAAGCCGTGAGCAGCGGGAAGCGGCGAGACGGCATCATTCACACGCTGCTGGTGGACGGCACCGAGGTCGCCGAGTGCACCGAGTGACCGGGTTCGGCCCGGAGTCGGTCTGTCGGACTGGAAAATGGCTGCCGCGGCGCGGCCGGTCCACACTGGACAGATATAAACGCCATAGAGTCTGTTTAGTGGCAGACGGAGCTGCTAGAAACGTCAGTCAGAAGATTCAGCGTCTCTAAAGGTTTACATTCATATTAATGAGGTTTTTTAGTCTTAAAATGTAATTTATAAGTTAGAAACGGTTCTGCTTCAGCCTTCCTGTGGAAACCAGGAACCTTCTCTGTGGTTTCATGTTGTGAGTTATTATGTGCTTTATTTATCGGACCAATCAGCTGCTGTAGAAGGACTCAAGGCTCCATCTCCTGCTGATCGCTGCAACCGTTTCAGACAATCATACTGACTAGTTACACTGCAAAAACAGAAAATGATACCAGCTAGTTTACTGATCTAGTTTCTAGTGCCAGTATCCAAGACATCGTTTTAGGGCCATTGTCAAAATAAAAACAATAAGTAAATGGTAAATTTGTGAGGAAAAGCATTTTTCCCATCCTGTAAGTTATAATAATATCATGCCGTAATACGTTACGCCATCATACCCTTAAAGTTGGGAGAATTATTATAGTGATATATTTATAGCTTATGTATATAAATTATAAAAATTATAATCTGGGAAAAACACCTTGTTCCACTTATAACTTGTACTTTTTAGAATGATTGACTTGAAACAAGCTCCTATTTCTTTCCAAACAGTTATTTGTAAGTTAGTTTTCTTATTTTAAATGTACTAAGATATTTGCAGTAGAAACGAATCAGGAATCCTTGGCAGGATTTTGTGTTTTTGCAGTGCAGGCTGTAGAAACCTCCATGTAGAGCTGCTGTAATCTCTCCTGTTACTCTGTGTAGACTTCCTGTTTGTCCTTAGAGAACTGTGAAACTTTTGTTGTGGCTGTTCAAACTTTTAGTTTAAATTTCTCTTTGTATTTGTAGAGACACTCAGTCAGAGTTCTTTCTTTTTAGTCAGTACTGTCTGGATGTTAGTCGTGGTTCTTGGAGGAAAGACGCCAGTAAAAGCCTTCCCTGATGGAAGCGGTCTAGTTAAAGGCCACATCCTGTGTTTTCTGATGTTACAAACTGTATTTATAGAGCAGATTTCATGCACAAAAACCTCAAAGCGTTAATAAAAGTACAAATTCAGACAAAAAAACGTTTCTCGCATAAAAGATGGTGATAAAATTTACAAATGAAACCAGAAATTTACACATTCAGATTTTCCCTCTGAAGTTAAATCAGACCAAACTAGTTTGAGGTCAGTTAGAATCACCAAGATTATTTCTAATGGATAAATATAACAACAATGAGAGAGAGAGAATGTGTCAGATGTATTTAAAATGCATTCAGGGGAACATTTTATTTGAACTGGATGAATCGGGTCAAGCTTCTGGTTTGCTGGAGTTCTGGCCCGTTCCTCCTGACAGAACCGGTGTAACTGGGTCAGGTTTGTACGCCGCCTCACATCGACTCTGTTGAGTCACGTTGTACTTTTAAGGTTATTTTTCCTGCTTTTTCCTGATGATGCCGCCTTTAGGAAGTGGCACCAGTTCCTCCTGCATGCAGACAGGCCCACACCATGATACTGCCACCGCAGATGGGATGGTGCAAGCATCCCTGTTCTTCCTCCAGATGGTCGTTATGTCCAGACAGTTCCACTTTTCCTTCATCATGTTTCCTGAAATGAATCTCCTCTCAGCCCGTGTTGCTGCAGGGCAGGAAGCTTCTGGAGGCTCAGATGTCTCTGCTGAACATTTTCTGCTCAGTTTTTTACTGAACAAACAATAGTTTCACTTCACCGTTTTGTAATTATGTACAATCATGCTACATTCAATAACTAATGTAAATTATGCTAAACATAATTTTAAATAAGTCATAACACATGCCTTACCAGCTTCAGCAGAACCTTCAGCAGGTCTTTGTTTTTTGTTTTGACATTAATTCACACGTTTTGGACCAGAATGATGCTGAAATTTCTTCATTTGTTGGATTACAGGCAGCTGAGTTTTATTTTTTAATCTTCAGGTGTTCAGATTAACAAACTGGTCAGACTGATGTTGCTCTTTTTCAACTTCCTTTATTAAGATGTATTTACTTGCAGCAGCATTAGTACAATGTTTACATGTTCAGACACAAATTTAGACAAAGATCCCTTAGAAATATACAGCAGATATGCTGCAAGGCACGAAGCTTTTTATAGAGAATAGAAAGATTGATGCTGGATTTACAAAGTAAAGTCAAATAAACTGATGCATTTATTGGTTTGACCCCAAAATAATGTTTTTGATTTAACATATTTAACACTTTTCATCAGCAAACAAATCACTATAAAACTTTTGTTCCTTTATAATTTGGTCATTTTGTCCCCAAACTGCAAAAAAGATTAAATAAATCATAAAATAATGATTCTAAACCAAAGATATTTTGATATATTTGAACAAGTTAAGAAAAAAACGGAAACCTTCATATTTTTACAAACATAGATTTAAGATCTTTTTAAACTATCATTATTATTCCCCTTGGTGTTGAACGGTTATACACAAAGACATAATAACACCAACATATTTGTTCTGCTTATAATGTAGTGCCAAAATGCAAATCAAAGTTTCTAATACAACAAAAACTTTTTAGTTTCTGAGTCAGCATACAAGTTTATTTTTAAACTTCTTTCTCTGCAGCTTAAAGTGGATTTATAGAAAACTAGTTTACTTCTCTGGAGATTCTTTTTGATCACTTTTTCTACAACCAGATTCTGATTTCAAACCAAAATGAGTAAAACTCTTTATATTTAGGAAGAATGTGAATCCTTCTTGCAGGTGATGATGTATTTGGGCAAAGCCTGATAACCACTGAAGATAACAGAGACGTCAGATCCTCCAGACACGCTGTCAAACAGGATGTTGGGATCTTTTCCAACCGGAGGAGGAAGAATAAATCCTCGTTCACCTTTAGCCGAGTTTCCCAGCAGGACTTCAGCCTCCACAAAGTACAGGTACTCCTCACCTTTCTCCCTCCACAGATCCAACGCTGTTTTTATGTTGCGAGCGAAGTAGATTCCCTCTCCATACTTTGGATCTGCAACCACAGAAAATTACATCATAATTCAATCTATATGTCTCTGCTATCATGCATCACTTTAACAAAATTGATTTAAGATTTCATAATGATGCTGTTTTAGTTTCAGTAAATCTGTGTGGTGCTTTCATTACACCTACCTAATAATACGTTTCAAAGAAAGGAAAAAAGACCTTTTTTCACCTCAATGAACACCTTTTAATATTTGTCTAAGAATAAGATTTTGAAACAAGCTAAAACAGTTAGTGCATTAGTTTTGGAGAAAAAATGAACAAATATGACAGAACAGAAGTAGTTGAAAACAAGCATAAAATCACCACTGGGTGGCACCATAACTGGACGAAGAAAGCTTAGTGCGCACAGAATAATAATAGCAATCTTATAAAAATGATGCACTTATGATGGAGAATTAGGGCCATGTTATATTTTTTTAATTACAGGAGTAAAGATGTATTATTATTAGAATAATGTCAAAATAATAAAAAAGAATCATAATATTACAAGAATAAAGTCAATATTGAGAATTAAATAACTTCTAATAAAGTCGTAATAGTAGGATTTTTATTCTCATAATTTTAAGACTGAATATTTTTAATAAAATTAATTGCATACAAAAATTCCCAGCAGGAACCTTTGTATTGTGTTTCTGGTACGCCCGTAAAACTGATGCATAAGCAACATCCACAAACAACAATCTGCTTCTCTTCGCCCACTAGGGGTTCATTTCTACTTCTAAAAACGCTGTAAAAGACTGTTGTTGTGTCAAAGTTGTGCTAAAACGAGTTAGCCTTCTCAGTGAAGCTATGCTAGCCTAAAATAGCATCTCAAATCTAAACATGTTTCATTTCTAAAGTTCCATGAATGATCAGGGTTTCCTGAGCAAATGACAATTAAATAGTAAATACGTATATTGTTGAGCTTATTTGCCTTTTAAATAGTTTAGCAGCAAAAATGGTATTTGAATTGAAATGCATTTGAGCTGCAGCGCAACTCAAATAAAAATTTATAATCAAGTCCCACCACCAAATTGAACCCGTCACAGCTCGGTAGCATACCTTCAGGCGGTGCGCACTCTGCATGGAATCCAATTCGGCTGATCATCTCGCAGAACTGAGCAGGGATGCGTTGGAACATCGTTTTAGTAGAGGCGCAGTCAAGCTGCTTTTTCTTCATATCGAACATGGCCTTCAGAGCAGCATTCTCCACTTTATCCACCTGAAGATAAAGTTTTCAGAACTAAAAAATAAATCCTCAAAGCAAATTGCATAGATGTGATTTTGAGCATTCAATAAAAAATACATCTATAGATAGTTTCCACAAGACAGGAACGGAAGCAAGTTAATCCGGAAACGCGTCATCTTGGTAGGCAACCAGTAAACCAGGCACAATGTTGCTAAGGCTTAAATTAGGTTTTTAAGGATTTTTTCTGCTCTGTGGGAGAACCAATTCAAAGTCTAGAAATCACACATACAGGTTTGCCTACAAAATACATACATAGTTCTCACAAGTCTGAATTGGAAGTGATCTCTGCCATCTTGGTAGGCAAGTGCAGCACAAAGCATAGGTGAACCATGGCTTTGAGACCAACAAAAAATAATATAATAAAAAGTATATTAACACTCTTGACCAATATGCAAAAGAAATACAAACAAAATGGCTAGAAGCTACATTAGCTAAGCTAATTCAAAAATTATGATTGAGTAATAATTTCCATTTACTTATTGTTCAGAAGTTAGGCAGGAAAGGGGAGAGCTAGTTCTAAGCCTGTGGCTTCCTTATTGTTGTCATAGCAACTCCATAGCAACTGCTTGCCAACATGGCTGCCAGTTACATGAGAGCTTTGTATTGACTGACTCAGTGTCTCAGTGTTTTTTTTTAATAAATATATTTAAAAAATAATATATTGTAGATATCCTTACTGCTAATAAAGTAATTAGAGCAAATATGCGGCGTATTAAATAACTTGTGACATTAGCTGGTCATGCTCGCCAACGTTCAGTTCTCAGTAGCAAAGCTTTCTCACCTTCACTGGAGGTAATAAAAATTTCTCTATACTGTTTTAAATCCAACTATATCCAACCATTACGGTCATCTTACGTGCAGTAAATGAAACGGAAAACTGCTTCAGGACCATCAAGCTGACAACCGAGCACCCGGATGTAGGAGGGGTGACGTCATGTGGGAACTACCTATGGGTTAAGCCTAGATCATTGGATGAGCTCCAAACTGTAACTGTAAGACAGCTACACTGCAAGAACACAAAATCTTACCAATTAAATTTGGTCTAGTTTCTAGTGCAAATATCTTAATACAAAACTAATTTACAAGTAACTTTTCAGCCAGACATATAAGCTTATCTTAAGTCAATAATTCCCTAATTTAAAACCACTCATATTCTCTTTTTCTCACTCTGTCACATCGAATTCCACATCACATATACATGTTATGATTGTCAAAGTCAAGCTAGCATAGCTGAGCTACTTCCCTCTCCCTCATTATCATTATTTTTTTTTACTTTTTCCTGACCTTGTTATTCAGTTGTAGTGTTGATAATTAGTAGTGTCCCTTTTTCTTTTACATATCTACATATTTACATATTTAAGATTTTGTGGGTTATGCTCACCTAACAGCTAAAACCAATGCTAGTCATCGTTAGCAAGCAGTTATTTGCCTTCCAGCAGAAAGTTAGGGCGTGGGATCATGCGCACATTGAGTCATGCAGTATTTTTTCCCATATTATAAGTGAAGTTTTCTGCCAATAGAATTGGTACTTTTTCATAAAAAATTAGGAAATATTTACTGAAAACAAGATCCTGTGTCTTGCTGAAAGTTACTTGCAAGTTAATTTTGTCTTATTTCAAGTGTACTAAGATATTTGAACTAGAAATTAGACCAAAACTACTTTGTAAGATTTTGTGTTGGAGCTGTCTAGGGAGCTTTACTATGACCAACTGTACCTTTGTTACTTTCAGAGCGTGACTGAAGGCTTCTTGTCGACTTGAGAATTCTTTACTTGACTTTTCAACTGTCTTTCTTTTATGGGATGGCTCTGTGTTAGACAGCATCTGCAGTTCATGTTCTTCCTCTCTGATGAACTCCTTTTGGATTTTGCAGAGCACAGCCTCCACCTTCAAACCAGCAACAGCAACTTCTTCCTTTGAACCTCCATTTATTTCTAAACATGCATGACCCTTTGAGAAAAACTCCTCCACAATCAACCCTTTCTCAGCTGAAATGGCCAGCTGCAGATGGTCATGATCACTGAAGTGCGAGAGGAAGTTGTTGTAGATCTTGATGGAGTGAGAGTCCGTAAAGAGGCGATTCTGGAGCCATCGCTCAGCCTCATGTTTTGATTCTTCAGAAGGACAAACCAGGCTGATCTGTGGGGCTGGAGCTCTGCTGGAGTGGGAATCATCTTTATTCCAAGATGCTGTTGGATAGAACGTCACACAACTATGAAATCAATGACTTTGTTGAACTTCTGACTTTGGTATTGCATCGTTTTACCTGATTTATTTCTTCTACTTGAATAATATTCTAAGATTTATAAAAGTACATATTTATACCGAGCCCCAGAACTTCCTGCACTGCAAAAACAAAATCTTACCAAGTATTTTTGGTCTAGCTTCGAGTACAGGAGCTTGTTTTAAGTCAATAATTCCTTAATATTGTTGACAAAACTACCATCTCAAATGAAAGATTATTTCAGCTCCTGTTTCTTGCAGAAAAGTTACTTGTAAGCAAGTTTTGTATTGTTTCAAGTATTCCAAGATATTTGATCTAGAAACCAGATCAAAATTTATTGGTAAGATTTTGTGTTTTTGCAGTGTAATCGTTTTTTATACCCATAAGTAGACATTTGTCTTTTGTTCTAAATGAAATAATCTGTCATCTTTTCAATTCAGCCATTACTGTGTTTCAGTAATGGCTGAAATACAGTGCTTTTAAAAACATTCCCATTTACAACAAGCTTCTTCAGGACGCCACTTATTTAAAAAAGTGTAATTTACACCACTAAACACAGTGACTGCATTAAATCATTTTGTTTTTTATTTACTTGTACTTATTGAATCTCCAGTGGGATAAACAGTGGGGAAAATAGCAAAAAATAACATCATTTCCAATCATACTGTCAGTTTTGTTTTTTCACTTACCATTGATAATTGGAGGTTATTGTGGCAAGATGAATCAAAATTCTTATCATGCTCTGGGGCCTCAGGCATAAAACAGTGTGCGCACAAAAAATGTGCGGTCCCGTATTTTACGCAAAAGTCGGCATGTATAAAAATTTACTTTGCGTCAAGGTTTGCGTAAATATACACACACTTTTTCGCTGGCATGAAAATGTGTGGCAGCTACGCAAACTTTTTCTGTGGACAATATCAAACTACAAAGCGTCAAAACTCACTAAATACAATGAAATCTGACTACATTCGGTGTTATTTAGACCAGGAAGCATCAAACCGATGTTTTTTTTTATGATTTTAATATTTTATTGCTTAACCCTTGTGCGTCCAAGGACTGAGGCAAATGATACAAGTGATGCGGGTGTGGGGTCGGTTGGACCCCATTTGTAAACACAAGGGTTAAACGTAAATGATGAAACTTATTTTCATGCAATAAGCTAACACGCACACAAAATAAAGGAAACAAAAATAAAAGTATGTGAAAACCTCGCTGGAATGTAAATAATACAGTTCTTCAGTTTTTGTCTCATGAAGATTGGACTGGGTGCCAAAGCACATGAAATGCATCTGAGGGGTAATTTAATTCTCACTGAAAAAAGAAAACAGGGTTGGATCAGCAGATTAACTCTAAACAGGTTTGATTATTTTTAAGGTGATCAAGGTGTGGAGACAATCACACGTATATAATTAGCTGCATAAAGGCGAGCCGCGAAATTGTGGAGCCCTTTGGTTCTGATGGAGAACATCGCTAATGGAAGGATTCAGAAGGAGCCATTGATCAGAGATCATATTGATCTGCTGGGAAATGCTGATGATGGTTTATGAGTGTTTAGATTAATCCAGACTGATCATCCTGGATCTCTGAGCAAAACCTAAAGAAGGCGTGCGGTACCGGTCCAGCTGCAGCCGTCCTTCAGTCGAGCCGCCCACTTTGTGAATGCGCCTTATGGACATAAAGCATCTTTATTCTGTAAATGTACAATATACACATGATTCCACTATTTAAAATAAACGTCCACTTTCCCACTCAAAGGACTTTCTGACTCTCTGTCTAAATCCTAGCTGAATGCGCTGCTGTTCAGGCATTTGCACGATCTCTTTATTTTCTCATTTTTATTACTTAGATTTTTTTCTTTCTTTAAAATTTATTATTTTTTTGTGAGGTGACCTTATGTTCCCTGAAAGCATCTTTTAAATAAAATGTATAATTATTATTATTATAAGTACTTATACTGCTACAAACAAGGACGTTCCCATGGTTATTGTTTCACGTTGTGGCAGACTTCCAGGTATTTAAAGTAATTTACATATGCATTTATGGGTGGCGACAGGCGGACCAGCAGCTGGGCTCAATTTACCACAAACTGAAATGTACAAAGGAAAGGTGTGCGGCCACGTGCGTGTGCACGGCTTAGTGCATCCATATTTTTTTTTGCAGTGCACTTTTCTAAATTTTTCTGTACGCCAAGTTTTAGTGTGAAAACTGCGCACTCTTTTATGCATGAGGCCCCAGAAGTTTTCCATGATAAATCCCCACCCCTGCTGAAAAGTTCCCTATAAGTCAGTTTTGTTGTGTTTTGAGTGTACTAAGATATTTGCACTTGAAACTAGACCAGGGATGGGCAACTCCAGGCCTGCTGCAACTTTTAGATACATTTCCTCTTCTACACACCTTAGTGAAATAATGAGGTCATTAGCAGGACTCTGGAGAACCTGAGTGCATTTAGGAGGCGATTCAGCTGTTGGATTCAAGTGTGTTGGACCAGGGAGACGTTTAAGAGTTGCAGGACACCGACCCTCGAGGACCAGGATTGCCCACCCCTGAACTAGACCAAAAACACTTGGTAAGATTTTGTGTTTTTGCAGCGTGGAGGTGCAATATTTACCTTCTGTCCTGTGTTGGTCACCAGAATAAGCTGGAGGATGTTGCTGGGGAGAGTGATGCCTGGATTTTCCATCTGCACCTGTCATTTCTGTGGACCAATCTCAGGTTTAACAGAAGGCAATTCGTGTTTTAGCTCATTAACTAATTGGAGTAGTTAAGTTTTCCCCTTTACTTCATAAATAAAACACATTTTATTTGAAAGGCAGGAACACTTTGAAAAGCTCAGATTAAAGAAGTAATTTTGAACTTGGCATATTTGATGAACAGAAATGTTTTAACATTACCAGGTGGAAAGTTGAAAGTTGCTGATCTTTGCTGTAAAAGTCCAATTTCCCACTCAAAGGCCTGGGAACAGAGAGCAGATTATAAATGTTTACAACTACAAATTTTGCAAATAGACATAATTTACATTGTGAACACATCACAGAACTTTCCCTTGTTTTGTATTTGATATTTGTAAATGTAACTACGGTCCCTGTTTAAAGCATTTGATACTTTTAGCATGTCAGAAATACCAAAACAGAGCCTTGGAAAGTACCTGGAATGTATCATGGTCGGTAGGAAATATGACAAAGTGAACATCCATCCTGTTGAGACACTTTTGGGCAAATGCAGAGACTGCAGCCAACATGATGGAGGCAGACTCTGCTTTACTAAACCCAAGAGCTCCAGTGCCGATAGCAGGGAAGGTGATGGAGTTGTAATGCTGTGCTGCAGCATTCCATAAGCAATCCAAAACTGAACCGTAAAGGACCTATGGAACAAAAAGGTACACATAGATGTAGAGAAATCTTAAGTAAAAGAATTTGATTTTTCAATAAATTTGACTCAAACATTGTATTACTGCCTTTCTGAAACAAACACGTACCTGGTCTGCTGCTGGATCACGTGCTTTTTCAATGCAAAAGGTGTGAAACACTTCTTTGCAGTACAGTTTGTAAGGTTGTGTGCGGATGATATAGCCCTTCTTCTGAGCTTTATTTATTTCAATTTGGATCCCATAACCTGCTTTGTCCAAAATAGCGCTGGAAATTTTACCAATACTCAGGTTTCGGTCAAGTGATGCAGTGTTTACAATGACATCCGTCTGAAAGAGCAAACAACACAAAACCAAAACAGTTACTGGTTTAAATTCAGCTTAACTTAATATTTTGAGGGACTGCTATCCTGCACAGAGTCAGTCTACTGAAATATTCTGGTCCTTACAGATTACTCCATGTAGTGGAAGCAGTGGCAGTTTCTGATATGGGCATTTTGTGTGTGTGTGTGGGGGGGGTATCGGCATGACCCCCCACCCCATGTCTTGAAGGCATGCTGTTGGGTTAAACCAGTGTTTCTCAATTCCGGTCCTCACCGCCCCCCTGTCCAGCATGTTTTAGGTATTTCCCTTCTGCTACATACCTGAATTGTATCTCTGGGTGATTAACAGGCTTCTGCAGTACCTGATGGTCATACAATCATTTGAATCAGCTGTTCTGGAATAGAGGCACATCTAAAACATGTGGAGCAGGGGGGCGGTGAGGACTGGAATTGAGAAGCACTGGGTTAAACTGTGGAACAGATTGGTTTCTCCCACACAAGCAGGAGTTTGTTGTGAAGCTATGTTATGTGTTTTATCGAATGTGATAACTAATTCTACTAAGGAAAAGTACTTTCCAAAGTATGTCCATTTGTCTAAGGTTAATTACTTATGTTAAGGTTTGGAGATTATTTGGTTTATTCCCGAGTGAAAGTAAAACCAAGTTTTAAGTGCTGAAGTTCTTAAATATTACAATTTAGTAATTGTCAATATTGACTACAGCCTGCGTCTTCTGTAATTTACACTATGTCAGCATAGTATTCTAATTTCTTATATATTCAATGTTTTATTGATATTAAAACTCTATTGGAGAGAATTTGGTACAAACTACTACAGATTTAGATGTTATGAATAACATCCTCTGTCTGGAAGACTGTTGGTGTCTGTCTGCATCCCAACAGTGCAAGGAGTCCACAGTAATTCCAATCCCTAATCTGTTCAATCTCTGTAGCCTTCAGGGTGCATTTACAGCAAACCCTTTCAGTCCGCCTTAATCAAACTCCAGTTTGTTTGGAGAGCGGTGAATGCGCAAACTAACTCTGCTGCGGACTAAAAACCTCAGTCTGGGTTCGGCTGAAGTGAA
Source organism: Poecilia mexicana (assembly GCF_051168715.1). Lineage (NCBI taxonomy): Eukaryota > Metazoa > Chordata > Actinopteri > Cyprinodontiformes > Poeciliidae > Poecilia > Poecilia mexicana. The sequence continues at coordinate 54,976,580 of NW_028263371.1, forward strand.
CTCTGACACGGTTTGAATGCAGTGTGAACGCTAAGCAAGAAAAAAACTACAGCGCCGGGTATTATGGGAAATATATTGCTCTCTGCTCTGCACCAGAGATGTTGTGTCGATTGCCATGGCAACGTATCTGTGAGTAATAGAGTAAACCCTGACAGCAAGAAAAAGCAAAATGGAAATGGTTTAAAGTTGTTTTAAACTTTTCTATAAGCTGTGGCGCACTGCAGCCGCTGTAATTTTTAAACCTTCAATACACAACAAAAAATGGACTAACTGCCTCATTTGTTTGTAGAACATGGCGATTTTCATAACAATCATAAAATAGGATGAAATATTTTATAAAGCATAGGAGCTATGGTTTAAATTTTTAACTAATATTAATTGCAATTATGTCAAATTAAATTACTGAATATAAGAGGAATTTTAGTTTCTTGATATAAACTAAACTGTTTATAGATTTATATCCAGATAGAAAAAATATCAAAACATGAACAATTTTCCCAGCTTTAAGCCACATTTTGTAGAAAGTAGGTAACAATTTCTACAAAAATTTCTACAAAATAGAAATCTCTCAGTAATCTGTCACAACTTTTGTGACAGACTGCTGCTCATCCCGCATTGGAACAGTCTGGTTTAGTGAACTCACAGTAATGGCCGCCAGCAGAAATATCACTAGCGTTAGCAGCTAACAGGCGATGTCCAAACCAGTAACATGTATCTCACAACCGCTAGAATCGGTTTCTACTTCATTTTTGTTTACAATTGGTGAAGTAAGTTTTTCTCCTTAATAAGAATCCCAGCCTATCTAGCTTTCATATCCATCTAGAATTTGAATAAATGCGTAATAAATTTAGAAAGTAATATATATGTAAATGTATGTTCTAATTATCTTTTGAAATCAAATATAGCACATTTCACAACAATGTTGAACAAAGTGCTGTACAAATATATAATAAATATGTTTAATTCTTACGTTTTGTTCTTCAATTTTCCCCTTCATTAGAGTCAGGCAGACATTTCCAATCGTGACTGAAGGTTGTTGGGCGTTTCCGGCGCTTCGGGTATTTTGTGCTACAGCATTGCTGTAAGATTGCTTTTGCTGAGAACCGAATATCCGACTGCAAACTCTCTTCATTTCCTGCACTGTGGGATCATCATGGTTGGCAAGGAAGATTTCATTGGGACGATGGTCCTGAGCGGACAGGTTGTCATAGTAGGTTTTTATAGTTGACACTATGGTGTGTGCACATTCTGGCAGTGGGTAGTTGAACAACCCAGAGCTTATAGCAGGAATGGCAACAGTCGCCAGATGGTATTCATCAACTTTGTCGAGAATACTCTTGATGGCTTTTTCCAGAAAAGGCTTAGCTTTACTTATATCATATTTGGGAGGATTTGGTGGCAGATATGGACCCACAGCATGAATTATCTTCCTGCATGGTAGTGACCCTGGACCCAAAGCTACTGCCTCCCCAGTTTGTAATTTACCATTTTTTTTTACATAATAATCAGACTCCTTTTGGATTTGAGGACCCCCAGCTTTAGACAGAGCCAGAGCAAGGCCTCCACAGTGATTTAAATCTTCATTAGCAGCATTCACAACAGCATCAGCAAGGAAACTGGTGAGATCAGCTTTCCACACAGAAACCTTTACACCTGAACGCATCGTGAACTCATATCTTCTCTCTGGTTTAATGGTTGCTGGCGGTCGCCGGTATGAAGTCCTGCTCTCATTCTCCACACCCTCGATGGCGGCCACACATCCAAATTTACCATCGATGATTTCACACAGATCGGCTCCACATCTTCTCACAATGCTGAGTGACGCCTCATGTAGAGGAATGTCCAGTTTATTGGCCATGGTTTCTTAGCAAATCTGTGGGAAGATCATACGTAACATCATAACAACTCAATTAAATAAGATTTATAAAGATCCATTCAGGAGATGCTGATCTGTTTTCTGATGCTAAATCAACCTTCTGATGGATTTTCACCGTACACTTGCCAAAAAGGTTTTGGGTTTTGGCATCAAAACACCACCAAAATCCAGCAAATGGTGTCATTCCATGGCATTTTTAAAGTAAAATTACCAACATTGGGACAATAAGTTATACAGACTGTTGATAAAGATGTGATTTAAACACACTAGACATTTACTGACTTTAGGTAGTGAAAATAGTCCAATAGATCAGTGTAAATCAGTGTTCAAGTTCATAATTAAAAACTAACCTAAATAGTATATATCCAGTACTACCAATTTAGAAATGCTGACATATCAAAGGATTCTTTGAAATAAAGCTAAAAGGAAATGTTATGTTCAAAATAATCACAAGAAATTGTTACAATAAGAATTTTTTTTTTCATATTTTGTTTTATTTATGAGTTATGTGAGCTGGAACAGTTAAAGTAGATAATATATACAATTGCAGCTTTTGTTCATCTATCACATAAACAATGAAAACCATAACAGCAGAACTGTTTGAATTGGAAACACATTTATGAGGATGCAGTTTGTATCATTGATTTTCCTCTTGGATCAAGAAAGTTTTTATGAATTTTAATTTTATAGATTCAAATTTCTGTCTCTTTATCTTTGTTTTAGGTCTAACGTTTTCAGGACTCCAGGAGTAAAACTAAAATGTAATTTTAATTTTGTTCCAGCAGAGGGAGACAGATGATTAAAATAAAATATCTTCAGCTCATATTAATTTGGTTTAGCGCAGCCTGAACAGAAACACCATCTCTACCTCAACTATAAAGTAAACATCCTGATTTCTAGTTTAGTTATTACATTTAATATTTGCTCTAATTTTTCACATTTCGGTGTTGCATGTTTACGCTTTCCTTTATGCAAAGCTGCAAGCAAATGCAGCGTAATAATTCAATCTTAAATTGACCTAACATATATTAACTTAATGGTTTCAGATTCTTGTCGCCATTTTCCCGATCCTCTGTTATTGAAATCAAATCTTAACACCTGCGATCACTTTAAGTCACATCCGAATGCGAATTATGATCGACTAAACTATTTTCAGTCCAGCTAATCATTAATGTTAAATAAAAACTAAACGCGTTAACCATAAATGAGTACTTTCGTTTAAAAGAGAAGAAATAAAGAGGCCATCCCTTACCTTGCCTGGTGTGGAAAGTCCCGAGTGAAAACTGAAAGTAAACTGGGACTGGACCAGTTCTAACTGGTTGAACTGCTGCTCGAGTTAATAAGTCTCCGAAATAAACGAACAAAACATGTCGGTCTTCCTGCTGCGACTCCTTCTGCGCCAATCCCGCAAAGCTCCGCAGCTGCGTGAGTAAGAAGTCCGCCTCCCGTCGTTTCACCAGAAACAAAACCGAAAGTGTTCAGTCAGGTCAGAAAGGAGAGAGGCCAGCAACATGGCGGAGGAATACGCCTTCCCTGTTCTGGTGGAGTTAGAAGAAAGCAACACACCGAGACTGAAAAATAAGTTGGTGAAATATTTTCAGAGTAAAAAGTCCAACGGAGGAGACTGTGAGGTGGACTATGAGTCCGGGAGCCAAACTGCGCTGCTGCGCTTCCGCAGAGAGGAAGGTGAGTCCCGGACTGCCTGATTTCTGATCAGTCCTGAGTAAAAACCTGCTGGATTTACCCCGGTTTCTCTCTCAGACCAGAAAAATGTCCTGGGAAAAGAGGCGCACCAGATCAGTCTGGATAAAGGAGTGTTAAAGATGACAGTCCGCCTTCCTTCAGACGGAAAACAGAAGCAGGTGAAGCTAAAAACTGGAAATTAGATTTATTTATTAGAGGAGTGCTGCTTTACTTATGATTATTGGAATATTACTTGGAATAATTAATGGAATACTGATCTAACCTGAGTAACTTCCTGTAATCTCATAAAATGCTGTGACATAACACTCACCTCCAGCTGCTGTAAACATGTTCATATTTGTCTTTGTGGGTGTGATTTATTTTATGTCTATTAATCGGTAAACTCATTTCATGTTAACTTTTATGGCTTTTATCATGTATAATGATGCTGACCCTTTGAACACGTTCTTAGCTTTCTGTTTAAACTCCCAGCTGCTAATAAAGACCTGGCCCTGCAGGGCTTTATTGTTTACTGCAAGTCATATGACTGATCAGAATCCAAGAAGGTTCTGATTTTATTCCTGCTTTTGTCCTTTCATTTCTGTGTTTGAGGATATTTCACAGAATAAACCTACTTATCCTTTTCTAACCAGTTCTTGAATGTAAAATTCATCAGCATTTCCCAACAAATGTCTAAAATGTTTTTGTTTTCAACAGGGGGATTCAACTGAGAAAGGGAGCAAAAAGTGTAAGTACCCATGAAGGAAATATCTGCCAGAGATGTGAAACTTATTTAATACAGCGGCTTGCAAAAGTATTCACACCCCTTGAACCTTTTTGTCACAATACAACCACAAACACAATATATTTCATTGGAGTTTAGTGTGAAACAGCAACAAAAAGTGTCCAATTGTGAAATAGAAAAAGAAGTGTACATGATTCAAAACATTTTTTACAAATAAAAAACTGAAAAGTGCGGTTTGCAAAACCACCTTTTGCTGCAAATCCAGCTGGAAGTCGTTTAGTGTTTGTCTCTACCAGCTTTGATTGTCTAGTGACTGAAATTTTTGCCTGTTCTTTACCAAACAGCTCAAGCTCAGTCAAATTAGATACAAAGCGTTTGTGAACAGCAGTTTTCAGATCTTGCACACATTCTGGACTTTGACTGGGCCATTCTGATGGAATGTTTTAAACTATTCCTTTATGTTTAGGGTGGTTGTCCTGCTGGAAGATGAACCTCGGCCTTTTGCAGACTCCAGCAGATTTTCGTCTGAGATTGCCCTGTATTTGGCCCCATCCATCAGCATGATGCTGCCACCACCAGTTTTGACCATGGGGATGGATGTTCAGAATGATGTGCAGTGTTAGTTTTCCATCACACATAGCGTTTTGCATTTTGGCCAAAAAGTTCAAATGTAGTCTGGGCTGATCAAAGCTCCTTCTTCCACATGGCTTCTGGCAAACTGCAAACAGGACTTATGATGGTTTTCTTTTAACAATAGCTTTCTTCTTGCCATTCTTCCATAAAGACCATGTTTATGCAGTGATGACTAATAGTTGTCCTGTGGACAGATTCCCCCACCTGAGTCAGGGATCTCTGAATTTGGTCCAGAGACACCATGGGCCTCTTGGCTGCATCTCTGGTCAGTGCTCTCCTGGTTCAGGCAGGAAGTTTAGGTGGACGGCCTTGTCTTGGTAGGTTTACAGTTGTACCATACTCTTTCCATTCCCGGTTGATGGAGCCATCATCCTGGAATGATGTTCAATCATTTCCATGAGGATTTCACAGCTTTGGAAATCTTTTTATAGCCTAAACCTGCTTTAAACTTCTCCACAACTTTATTCCAGATCTGTCTGGGATAAAGACTTCATGATATTCTCTTAACCAACATCAGAGGCCGTCAAGGAGCAGCTGGATTTGTCCTGAGATTAAATGACACGCAGTCATCTAATCTGTTGTAGATTAGATGACTGTGTCATCTAAGTTGTCTGATGTCATTAGCAGTCATCAGGCAACTTCTGAAGGAAATTGTTGAACTTGGAGGAAAGAAGACTGAATACTTTTGCAAACCAAGGAAAAAAACCTTTGGACTAACTAACAAATACTCATAATGGTCCCTGGAACATTACATTCCTCTGTACTCCTCTGACAAACTGAAGTGCTGTTTTAAGTTTACTGCAGCAGAGGGAGACAGAGATTTTCAAACTACAAGGTTGTGACTGTTTTTTCCATGGTTTAAATATGTTTTACTAATCTGCATTAAATTAGTAAATATATTTAAAGGAGATTATAAATAATGATGGGATTTACTTTATAAGTTTCACGTCTCGCTTTCTGTACTTGTTTTATGAAATTTTAAATCAGGGTCGAAGGAGATCGGCGGCAATAACGAAACCAAACGCTGTTTTTGCTAGAATTAAATGTGCTCGATTTATTTCCCCACAGAATACAGCAAAATAACATGCATCAAACACTGTTACTGCTAGAACAAATATGCTCGATTTATTCCCCACAGAATACAGTACAAAACACTCTATGACTAAACACGTGATGCTCGATTCATTCAGGTTACCAGCGCTTACCTCGTGAAACTTGGCCGGAGAGCCTTCGGCCTAGAGATATAGCAGTAGCATCAACGTAGCTGGGCATTCGAACGCGATCCACAGCAGACTCTGACCAAAACCGCGGGCTTTTTCGTATTTTATCTCTTAAACAAAGGGATGCCTGCGTGCAAAGGCGGAATGGCCATTTCCATCCTTGCAGGCGAGCCATCCAATCAGAGGTAGCCGCTCTCTGACCATGAGCCAATCATGGGCTGAGAGCGTGAACCAGCAGACCAATCAGAGCCCAACCCAAGTCAACCAGAGCTAAGCACGCCCTGTTCACGTGATCCGTATGAGCACAATAATCTGAGCAGAATAAGTTTTATCAAACAAAGAAAGATCAAATTATAAAGAAAAGATAATAAAAAGAATAATGATTATCAAAGAACATAAAAGATAATAAAAAGATAATAAAAAGATAAAAATACAAAATACCAGATCAGTACTCAGAAGATATTTCTTAATATAAGCTTTCAAACAAAAAAATAATGGATAATAATGACCTTACTATAAATTATAAAATTATTATGTTTTGACAAAGATGCAAGAAAACCTTGTTTTAAAGGCGTGTCTGCATCCATGCACATAAAATTATTACTAAATCTCTTGAAGAAGAATAAGCCTGTATATAACAATAAAAACAGTGACCATCAGTTGCATAAAACCTGCTTCCTTGCTGGACTGTAAACGTTCATGGTTGCTTTGAGGTACCTTTACAGTTATCGCTGACAAAATGTACTTTCCACATTTTTAAAAAACCTATTGAATTGCATGTTTTTATTAGAACTGGAGACTTGGTCAGACTTTCTGGTACAGCACTCAGCTCTATGTGCCAATAGTTAAGTTTTCATTGGACCTGACAAAAATCAGATGAGGGATTCCCCAAGGATCCATGTTGTTAAATATCAACATGCTGACATTAACTTAGATTACAATAAATAACAAGATAAGTTACCATAATGATGCAGATGACATGGTTCAGAATTACCATGTCATCAGGTAATTATGAACCGACTGACTGAAGTGTTGAGAAGATACTTAAAACCAGTCAATGTGTGGATGTGCATAACTTTCTTCAGTTAAATAAAAATAAAACTGAAGTAGATATGATATGTCCACATTAAGGTGATAATTAGATGGATCATCTAATAGAAGCTTTTCTTTAGCTCATAATAATAATGCAGTCAATAATTATGGACCTACTTTGCTTCTGATTGACTCGTTTCAGTGGTAAGTAAAAAAACAGGTTTTACTCATTCATCTTTCATTTTTCAATAACAGCGGACCATGAAGGGACCAACAAACAGTCCAAAGTTCAAGAACCCAACCCTGTGGATGAAGGTCAGACTGGGGCAAAAAGCAACGATGGCGATTCAGATGATGATGAGCAGTGCTCCAAGTCGGCTGTTTTAGGGAATATTCCAGATTCTTTAACCTCAGAGTTCCTGGAAATGATTGTGGAGAACATTTTGAGAGACCTAAGCTCTCCGACTGCCTCCCAGGACTACAACCTGGAACTGATCCCTGACATCTCCTCTGCCGTTGTCACTTTCCAGAGTGGAAAAGGTACCAACTTAGTTGATGCTTGTTCAATTATATTAGAACAACTTGAAATATGATGTTTTTAAATTAACGTTCTCACAGATAACACCGAGTTTATAGAAAGATGTCCTCAAAATCGGATGTTTACAAAGAAGAACTTATCAGTCCGACCCCTTGAGACCACAAAGAAGATTGTGGTTGAAGGAGTTTCGAACTGCAGTGAAGACATGCTGTGTCTCTACTTTGAGAGTAAAGGGGGAGACGTGGAAGATGTTCAACTGAATGAAGCTGAACAGTCTGCTGTCATCATATTTAAGAATCATCAAGGTAGTTCACATGTCCCATCTTCTAATTACTGCAGTTTATTCTGACAGTATTCTCTGTTTAACAGAAGTGACTACTAATAAAATATTGAATTGTGGAGTGTAACTTTATGTTTTAATCCACAGATGTTAAGAAAGTCTTGGGTAAGAAGCATGAAATAAAAAAGGAAGAAGTCAAAGTCTACCCGTTTTACAAATCTTTGGGAGTAGCACTTTATGGGAAAGATAAACCATCACCAAAGCTTCCTGCTGCCATCTCTGAGCCCGTTGACAACGCTGTCCTCAGATACCTAGCTAACCACAAAGCGGCTCTGGAGACCATTGGCCGTGACTTGGAAAAACATTTCTGCAACGTAACCCTGGAGCAGTCTGCCGTCCGCCTCAGTGCCTCGCCCTCATTACTGAAGCAAAAAGATGCCAAAATCATCATCAAAGAGTGGGCAGATACTGTGAAGGCAGCCTTTTCTCAGGCTGTGTCAAAATTCAAAGCCATCAAGTTCTCCCTGGAGTCGGAGGCATGGGAGGAGTCTGAGCAGAAGATTAAAGAGAAACTGCAGAAGGAAGATGTTGTTGTAGTTTCTGATAAAACCAGTGGTGTCCTTTCAGTGGCCGGCCTGGAGAATGATGTCAACGCACTTGAGAAACCTATTTCAGAAGCTCTTAACAGGATCAAGGAAAGGGTCCGAAGGGAGAAATTAAGTAAAACTCAAGAGATCAATGTGTCACCATCCATGTTCCACATCCTTTCTCAAGATGGTCTTCAGGATAAACTCCTGCAAGTGTACCCAGAACTCAAACTGTCTTATGACCAAAAGAAGAAAGCTTTGAAAGTAACTGGCTTTGTGGACGAGATTATTAATGCAACCCAGGTGATCAGCAACGCAACATTAGGATTAAAGCGACAGAATTTAGAAGTAGATGAGTTTTTGCTTGACATGCTGAAGGACGAACAACAAGAGGAGGCCACCGATGCACTTCTAACAGCCTATGGCATAAAAGCAGCCTTGGAGATCAGTCCGCAGAGGGTGCAGCTTGTTGCTGTTTCCGACAAGGATCTAATGGGTGCTCAAGACCATCTAAACCAAACACTGAAATCTGAATACATCGAAGTTGAAGACCTGGAAGTCCTGAAGAAGCCGGAGTGGCAGCAGCTGGTCCATCAGCAGGAAAAAGCCAACAGTGGGTCAGGAATGAGAGTTCAGATCATAACTCATCAACAGCAAGTGGTAGTGTCCGGTCACAAGGACAGTGTGGACAAAGTTAGCAGTGAACTGGAAGACTTTCTAACAGAAAACGCTCATGTTGAAGAATTTGTTGCAGTTGAGGCAAATGTCATTATTGAGTACCTGAAAAGTCAGACTCCCTGGTTGAAGCAACTAGAAGGTAGGGTGGACGTGTCTTTTGGAAAAGAGGAAATCATCCTAAGTGGCTGTAGATCTGCTGTGAAAGATTGCAAGAGCATAGTCAAAGATTTACTATCTTCTGTGTGCTTTGATAGATTTAAAGTCACAAAACCTGGAGTCAAGAAGTTCTTTAAGGAAAAAGAATCTTTTTTTGCTTCTTCTATTAAGAGTGACACTGACTGCCTGGTTCAGCTGGCTGATAAATTGAACGAAGAAGATGACTTTGCCTTAGTACAAGTACGAAAACCCATTTACAAAGTCCAGACAAGTGATGGAGTGGAAATAGTGGTCTCCAAGGCAGACATGTGCAGTTACTCTGTGGATGCTGTTGTCAATCCTTCTACTGAGGACTTGAAACACACCGCAGGTCTTGCTTTGGCACTTTCAAAAGCTGCAGGCCCTCAGCTGCAGGCCATATGTGACCAAATAATTAATGTAAAAGGAAAACTCCGACCTGGAGACTGTGCCGTAACAGATGCTGGGGGAATGCTTCGTTGCAAAAAAGTGATCCATGCCGTAGGACCCTATTTTGATCAAGCAAAGCCAAAGAAGGCTGAGGCCCAGTTGAAAAGAACTGTTAAAGAAAGCTTAGAACAAGCTGAAAAGTGTGGCTGTGTGTCTGTGGCTCTTCCTGTCATCAGCAGAAGTCTTGGTTTCCCACTCAATCTGTGCCTTGCCACCATTACTAGAGCAGTGAAGGAATACTGTGAGGAGAAGTACGATGACAACACCCTGAAGATGATTCATCTGGTGGACAATGAGGACAGTGTTGCTCTTGGTCTGGAAAGTGCTGTGAAGCAGGAGTTTGGAAATCATGGAGTTAGTGTTTCGTCTCAAAATGCTATCCCTAAAGTTAGTCTGAAATCTCCATTACTCAAGCTAGCGCCACCTGACACCAGCTTGTGTCAAGTGCAGACCAAAGAAGGCTTGAGCATCGTTCTTAAAAAGGGGAATATCGAGGCTGCCAAGGTAAATATGAATGCTTTTTAATGTTTAATTTAATGATAAATGGTTTGAAATTTTAATACTCCTTCATTTGGACTTCCCTTTGTGTAACAGAGGAAGATACCCTTATAGCAGAGAGAGGCTATTTGCTAGTCTTGTTGTGGGCCCTTAATAAAGCAAATTCACATTATTTATGTGATCCAATGCTATTTTAGAAGACAGAAAACATTTTTTTTCCATGATAGACCACTGTTAAGTTGTTGGTGTTTTCTAATTGACCTCAAGATCCTGTCAGGAATTATTGTTATTTATTTAAAGTCACTTAAGTTCTCTATACTGTTAAAAAGTATAAGAGTCTCACAGAAACCTACTCAATTTGTCTTTCGAGCTTTACAAACTGCAGACCTAAAGAAGTAGACAAAATGTGAGCATAGAAATATTTTCTTGACTGATTCCTTTATCACTTACTTACTTTTTGTTCCATACAAAATATTGTGAAGTTGCATGTCTTAAATGTAGTTTACCACATTTTCAGACAGAGGTGATTGTGAACACTGTGGCAGAAGATCTTGTATTGAACAAAGGGGCGATTTCAAATGCCATCTTCAGTGCAGCTGGAGCCAAACTTCAACAGCTGGTACACAGCCAGAAAACCAGTGGATCACCAGGCCAGATTATTGTTACAGACGGCTGCAAACTGAAGAGCAAACAAGTTTTCCATGCAATCGCTCCGAGCTGGGACAATGGCCAGGGGACCGCTGAAAAGGTACAGTATTTTCCTTCAGTATAGAGCAGTGTAAATGACTTTATGAATTGCAGAAACTACTATACAATCTGGTTTATACTTTGTCTTTCAGACTCTAACTGGGATCTTTAAAGATTGCTTGGATTTGGCAGAGAAAACTCGATTGACGTCTATATCTTTCCCAGCTGTTGGCACCGGAAACTTGGGTTTTCCAAAAAATCTTGTTGCCACTTTGATGCTGGATAAATTCTTGGAGTTCAGCAGTCAGAGACAATCCAAACATATTAAGAAGATTACAGTTGTTCTATATCCTGGAGATGCACAAACTATTCAGGTAAACAAACAATAACAATCAATGTAATGTTAGATTGTTAAGCACCAGCTTAGAATTTATTGAACAACATTATCAGTTGGTAAAGCTGATCATGTTTTACCAACTGTGTTTGTAAAACATGTCATTCTCATGGATACTTGTGATTATACAAGGGATACTGTAGAATTTCTGTAACGTATACATCAAATACATTTTGCAGGTATTCACGGATGAATTTAAGAAGAAGTTTCCCAGTGCCACAGGTCCTTCAGCTACAGGTCCAGCGCCTGCAGATTCTTCACAAAGCACAGGTAGGCAGATTTTTTTTTTTTTCCAGTTTCATTTCGGTTTACGTAACACAAAACTTGAGTATCATTGTATCATTTCATTGTTAAACTTGTCTGGTTTATGTTTACCGGCAGGCAAATTTTCTAAAGTTGTCTCCAGTTCAGGAACGCATGAGACTAAACTGGGAAATGTGACGATTCAAGTAGTAACTGGAGATATAACTAAGGAAACTACTGATGTCATCGTCAACTCTTCAAATGATAGTTTCACTCTCAAGTCAGGTAAATCATTTTATGATATATGGTACAAGGTTTTTCCCAGTGTATTATAAGCTTGGTGAGCCATAAGGCTTTATTAGCCGCCCCCCCCCACCCCCCACAAGGCTAAGCATTGTTTATTTTACATGGGATTTTTTTTGTACACTGGTGACAGTTAAGGTAGCTGAAGCATTGAATTGTATGCAAGGGGGTGCACACCAATTGTGCTATCCCTGCACATGCCCATTGACTTCACATGCTATTATTTTATAATTATAATATCTGCTCATGCACTACCGTATTTTTGTAACTTTTAACATTTTTTAACACAAAACACAGTGGGCTGCTAGTGGGCTAGGCTTAGCAGGTTTTCTGGGGCAAATCTTGTGGCATGCAAAACATAAATGGTCACAGTGTATGTATACTTTAAGCTCCTTAATTTAATATAGATTTATTGGTAGAAATACATATTTAGCATAGTGAAACAAGTAAATGTCAGTGTACTTTCAAGTCTAGTTGCACTTACTAATTTATAAGAGGAAATAAAGATAAACATTGGTTGATGGCATCAAACTTTTCACTTCATAGGAGTATCAAAGGCAATTCTGGATGCAGCTGGTGTAGCTGTTTTAGAGGAATGCCAAAATCTTGGTAAGAACATTAACTTTTGCTTTGTTGTAAGATGCCTTCTTTATGTTAATTTAGTTCTATAACTAGGGTGTGATTCTGATTGAAACGCCCCACCAGGTTCCCAGCCCAATTCAGGCATGATAATGACGGTACCGGGAAACCTAAAGTGCAAAAAGATTCTTCACCTGGTCGGACAGACAGACCCAGTGAAAATCCACAGGACTGTAAAGGAAGCTCTCCAAATGTGTGTGAAGAACTCTTACACTTCTGTTTCGTTTCCTGCCATTGGTACAGGTGAGGCTTACTAACAGATTCCACAAATGTGCTAATTTCAAAAGGTTTTTTGTACATGCCAAAATGAGCCCATCTTATGTTGCCTGCATGCATAGATCCTGCTTATTGCACTGCTAGCATTTAAATTCAACATAACTCTGATTTTAAAGATGTGGAGTTATTCAAGCGACCAAAACAGGGATTTTTTGTTACACTGAAATTGATCATTTTCATGGTTTAGAATAAAACAAATAAAACAATCTCATTGCCCAGAGTTCCTTAAGGCTCTGGAGGTTGTGAAGTTGCGCTAGCTTACACGTCTCTGCAATATTGCAAAGGGCAGTTTCCAGTTTCACTGGATTGGCTGACCGGGGTGGTGGTCCTCCTATTCAAAAAGGGGGGGTGGAGGGTGGGCTCCAATTACAGAGGAGTCACACTTTTAAGCCTCCCTGGCAAGGTCGATTTGGGGGTTCTGGAGAGAAGGGTCCATCTGATGGTCATACCTCGGATTCAGGTAGAGCAGTGTGGTTTTTGTCCTGGTTGTGGAACACTGGACCAGCTCTACACCCTTGGGAGGATGCATAGGAGTTTGCCCAGTCAGTCTACATGTGCTTTGTGAACTTTGAGAAGGTGTTTGACCGTGTCCCTCAAGGAACCCTATAAAGGGAATTCCAGGAGTATGGGCTGTTAGGTCTTTCACTGGTGTCAGAGCTTGGTCCGCATTGCTGGCAGTAAGTTGGGCTTGTTTATTTGAGAGTTGGACTCTACCACGGTTGCACTTTGTCACCGATTCTGTTCATTACTTTTCTGGACAGAATTTCTAGGCACAACCAAGGTATTAAAGGGATCTGTTTTGTGGCCTCAGGATCGCTTTTTGCGGTTCTATTGGTTTTATCAGGTTGTGATAAAAGCTTTCACAGGAGCAATTCCCAGCTGAGTGTGAAGCGGATCAGGGCCTCCAAATCTGAGGCCATATTCTTGAGCTGGAAAAAAGTAGAGTCCCTTCTCTGGGTCAGGGAAAAGATCCTGCCCCAAGTGAAGGGGTTTAAGTTTCTTTGTTCATAAATGACGCAAACATGGAAAATCATAATAGGTGGATTGGTGCTGCGTCTACAGTGAAGCAAGCATTGTACCGGTCTGTCGTGGTGAGAGAGCTTAGACAAAAGGTGAAGCTCTCGATGTTCCTCCCTTCATCTACGGTCATGAACCTTGGGTGAAGACTGGAATGGAACTTTTTGAGTTTGCATATTTGAACCATCATAACTTGTGTTGTCCTTTTCCAGGTCAAGGCAATGTACAGGCAAAACAAGTGGCAGACTCCATGTTGGATGCTGCTATTGACGTTTTGAGCCAAAACACCTCCAGCTCACTGACTTTAATCAGGATAGTCATTTTCCAGCAACCAATGCTAAAAGATTTCCACGACAGCATGCAAGAAAGAGAAGCCACTGATCCAAAGGACAAAGCTGGATTCTGGTCAAATATTGGCTCCAGGATCAAATGTAAGTATGGAGAGAAAAGTAGTTTCTGTCATCATAATAATCGTCAGTCTTTTTATCCGAAATTCAAATTTTATTTTGTTTTTTCTGTAGCAATATTTGTATCTGAAAGTGCTGCAAAAAAACAGGAAGATGAGTCGTTTGATATTGAGACTGTCAAAGTGGAGCCTGCCATCTTCCATATCTGCGGTGCCTCACAGGCCAATGTGGATGCAGCCAAGAAGAAGATAAATGATATGATATCTGATGAACAATTTAGCACAGAGATAACAGACAACGACATCTTGAACTTGTCTTCTGCAGATTGTCAACGTATTGTTGACATCCAGATGAAGATGAGTGTGAGCATCAAAAATCAAATCACTAATGGCCAAGCATCTTTCATCATTGAAGGTCTCAGTAAAGATGTTCTTCGAGCCAGTCGGGAGATAGATAACATGCTGAAGAAGGTGAGAAAGGAACAAGAGCTTAAAAGGAAATTGGAGCTGGCTGCCACTGTGGCAGACTGGCAGTATCAGCGATCTGGGCTTCAATATCAGAGTTTTGATCAGATGACCAACTATGAGCTTGAGCATGCGTTGGAAAGGGGAGCACCCACTCTAAAAATTACCATCCATGGGTCAGACTACACTGTCCAGATGCCTAATGGACCAGCCACTGACAGCAAGGGAAATGTCATGCAGATAAAACGAATTGACAGACTGAAAGGTATTTGAGCCATATATTGGGTTTTGTTTTACATAACCCAATATGTCTCCAGTAACATCTAGTCTTACTAGATGTTACTGGGGTTTTTCTGCTACTTCTAAAAGTTTATTTCCAAAAGTGTTGAAAGAAAAAACGACAACAACATTGTTTCCTCTTTCTCCATAGGTGATGATATTCCTGAGTTTTGGGATACCATGCCAGCTGGCAAAACATGTCATGCTGTCCCCGTCCAGGCTACATCATCAGAGTATCAAGATGTCCTCAAACTATTCAATGCCACATGTAATCGAGCCGTCACCAAGGTAATATTATTTGTACTATTATTGTTGTTTTTTTTTAATATATGTTGTGCTTCAGCATTCCAAGCACACAGCATGAAAAGCTGCTGGCCTACATGTGCAAGGGACATCTAGGGATGACGTGTGTGCTAATTTGTCACCTGGAATTGATAAGTTATAATGTCGAGAAGAGAATAAACTCAGTTCTCAAGACTTCAAACCCAAGAACAGCAGAGATGGGTAGCTTAGGCTCCTGGATGCCTTAGCAACCCCTGGCAGGTAGCCACTTGGCATCCCCCCATTGCAGCTATATGCCCACCATGAAGGTAGACCGACAGCAAAACACAGAAACCACAGCTCCCACACCTAAAGAGGAACAGAAAGAGATGGAGAGCACAGAGGACTCCCTACCAATACCGGAACAGAGGAGGACTCGGGTGCAACCCTTATGAATCTTTCCCATCTCAGCCAAAAGCCTTATGTGTATTAAATGCACTAAATTTTAGTGTAGGACAGGCCCCCTCAAAGGGAGTACTGTCATTCTGTCATGATTTGGACCTTCAAGAAATTGTTTCTTTAAATAAACATTATTTGTACACTCAGCAAAAGAGACAAGGAAATCCGCAATTACAACAACAAAAAACTTGGATAATGTTCTATGCCCTTAGATTGAAAGGATCCAGAACCCTGCACTATGGAAAAGTCTTCAGATCAAAAAACAAGAGATGGAGCTGAGAAATAATCATCAGAACAATGAGAAACATCTCTTCCACGGCACCAGTGAAACCACTGTCCCCGTCATCAATGAATCTGGCTTCAACAGAAGCTATGCAGGAAAAAATGGTGAGTCTTTCAGCGATTTCTTTGTGTTTAAGAGATCTGTCTGCTGAATCAGCAATGTTTAACCAAAAACTTCTCCGGAGTTTCATTATGGGTTTTGAGTTCAAATTAAGTTTTAAGTGAGGCATTGCAGTGCTATTTCCCAAAGACTGCAGATATTCCTACAAGGAAATGTGGTCTAACTCAAGACCTTCATGTAGTACTAGGCTTATTTATTTGCAGTGTACATAATTGTTTGATTTTGAAATGTTTCTTTAGAAAAAAAAGTAATACTTGTACCTTCTGTAATTATGCCAGAAATTTCACACCTACTGATCTGTTTTCAGCTACCTGTTATGGCAAAGGTGCCTACTTTGCTGTTAATGCCAGTTATTCTGCCAATGACACGTACTCCAGGCCCAATGCAAATGGAGAGAAGTTCATGTACGTCTGCAGAGTGCTGACAGGAGACCACACCCAGGGACAGCAAAACATGATTGCTCCACCATCCAAAGGCTCTGGTGTTTACCTGTATGACAGTGTGGTGGACAACATGACCAACCCCAACATGTTTATAGTGTTTCATGACACCCAGGCCTATCCTGAGTATTTGATCACCTTCAAGTAGCAACACCTAGAAAATGTTCAATGCAAATCCAACATCTAATAACCAAAGAAAATCAGATTTTCTTCCTGAACTACTTATTTTAACTTACTTTAAGTGCACTTATTTAGTAGTTTGTGTGTTCTAGCCCATTTAGTGCCTTAAGGTGATGCCTTAATGTTTCATAAAAATTTGAAAGTCTGATCCCACAATTCAGAATCGGTAAACAATAAAATTAAGAGCTTCCAAAACATGTTGACTATATACTGTTTACATTGTCTGACTCCTAAGATGGACCTGCTGTTTAGAAAACCTTGTAATTGTAGAAGTTTAATGTAGATCATTTCTAAATTTAAAAATGAAAATAAACCTTAATGACTGTTCCAGTAAAACTCAAGAAAGTGTAATGAACAAGTACAAGTGATTTCACTGTTCACTTCTACAAATAAAGCATTCTTGAACACCTGTCCTGAGAAATGATTTTGTTAATCCTTGCTGACATAAAACATAGTCTGTTTTATTGTCTTTTTAAAAGTGTGTCTCCTGTGCTAGATCAATCAAATTTTATTTGAATAGCATCTTTCTGCTACAAGGCATTTCAAAGTGTTTTACGTCAGTGGTCCCCAATCCCCAGTCCGTGTACTGGTCCGTAGACCAATTGGTTCCAGGCCGCGCAAGAAATAATTAAATATTTCTGTTTAATGTATTGAGTCTGGAGCATCTTTTATTTTGAAAATCCTTTAACAGGATTCTCTGTTACTTTCGTGCCAACACTGAGCCCACAAGCAGCAAAATGAGAAAGAAACGGATCAGATGTATTTTCTTTGCAAAGGGGAAAAGGCCCAGAGAAGAGACAGGAGGATGGATTTATCACGGACCGGTAGGTGATTCCCACATTACAAGCCGCTCTGCGTAACATGCGGCGACCGGCTGCTAATGAGGCAATGAAGCTTCAAACTGCTTCACCTCGTAGAGACCAAGCAGGCTGTGGATATAAGCAACACTTCAGGTGTCATTGTCTCCCATCACTCCCAGATGGGACCGTCTCGTTGCAGAGAAAAAAGCTCAGGGTTCCCGTTAGTCATTATTAGTCATTATTGTGTTAAAATTTTCACGAAAGTAAAATGTTCGTTTTTGTGGCGCATCTGTATCTTATTTTGAAGGGATATGTAAACGTTACCATAGCGACCAGAGTCAGAGCATTTGGGCAGTGGTCGAGAGGAGATGAGTAGAGCTTGTGAGTCTTAAGTCTGATTTAGACGGTAAGATTTAAGGATTGTCGGACGATTTTCCAAACCTCTGTGACCACAGAGCTGATAAAAGTACAACAGGTTCGATCGGTTCGTGTGTCCAGCCACAAGGCAGGAGCAACACGAACCGTTTCCAGTCATGAACATCGCGATTCCAGAGGAAGTTTAGAACAACCAAATTTAGAATGACAAAACACGGATGACGATATAGAAGCAATAGTGAAAGTTTGTGGAGTCATTTTAAGAGATAAAAGACATAAAAAGAAAAGGCGGTGGATAAAAGACAGCGGGAGCAGCCGCTCTATTTGCTGCACTATGATTTGGAGGTGACTGTGTTTTTTCATAGTTAACATTTTTAACTGAATAAACATAAACATATATAATAATGACCTTTACACATAAACATTTCCACATATCATCTCCGATATCCACCGGACTCTCAGTTGCGCGATATGTCAGCTGTTTAGGATTCCCCTCTGTTCTTACGTCACCGCGCTTTCTGATTGGCTACCTGTCACATTCAACAGGTTGTATTCTCGTTCCTAGTCAGGGAAAACCCCACAGGATGCGATAAAAAGGTCAAGACAACCCAAATTGGGCATATTCAGCGGGAACACCAACATGCAGAAGCCTTATATGACGGTTCACGCCTGCTCCCCCCTGCTCCTCCACCCACGGGCCGCAGCAAAATTTCCAAGTCTAGACCGGTCCGCTATAACAAAAAGGTTGGGGACCACTGCTTAATGTCACAGAACACACAGTCAACATTACATTTTGCCCATCAGATTGATTAATGTTTCATGATTAGGTTTCAAAAGCAACTCTAAACAGGTGGGCTGTTAGTGTAGATTTAAATGAACCCAGTGTTTCAGCTGTTTTCCAGTTTTCTAGAAAGTTGTTCCAGATTTGTGGTGCATACAAGCTGAATGCTGCTTCTCATTTTGTTCTGGTTCTTTGGATGCAAAACAGAACCAGAAGACCAGAGAGATCTGGAAGGTTGATACAACAGCAGATCTTTAATGTATTGTGGTGCTAAACCGTTCAGTGATTTATAAGCTAACAACATTTTAAAGTCTATTCTCTGAGCTACAGGGAGCCAGTGTAGGGACTTTAAAACTGGGGTGATGTGCTCTATCTTCCTGGTTTTAGTCAGAGTGCAAGCGGCAGCATTCTGGATCAGCTGCAGCTGTGTGATAGATTTTTTTTTTTAGGCAGACCTGAGAAGCCACTGTTGCAGTAATCAATGCGACTAAAGATAAATGCATGGATGAGTTTCTCTAGATCTTGCTGAGACATTAGACCTCTAATCCTGGAGATGTTCTTCAGGTGGTAGAAGGCCGACTTTGTAACTGTCTTTATATGGCTCTGAAGGAGGTAAGTATTATGTCTGTAAGGCCTTAGGATTTTATTCTATAAAATCATCTTTAATCTTTTGTCTGTTGATGATTGGCTGTACCCAAATATTTGTGTCCTCTACAACAACACATTACAATATGGTAACTTTGGGAGAGATGCAAGGATCTGCTGCTCGGCTGTTGCATTTGATAAGTTTCTTTAGCAGGTAAGGGAAGCTGGTCAAAGTTTAAACTAAAGATAGGACAATCCTGGATGAAAACCTGTTGGAGGCTTGTGTTTAGAATGAGAGATGCAATGGATGGTTTATGTCAAACCATATTATGCATATCATGGCATTATAAGATTACATAAATGCAATTTTAAATGTAATTTTTTATTATTTATACCATAAAAGACAGCAATGTATACATGAACTTTTATTTAATTTACAAAGTCCTCATGAGAGTTTACTGGTTTCAACGGGTCTGGAAATATGTGATTCAGCATCAAGTTCAGTTTAAAAGCGCTCCTAAAATAATGCTTCTTTGGCTCTACCTACAGGACACGTTTTGTTATTGCAGAAATCCTTCACTGAATTAATTTTGTATTTTATTTTGCAACAAATCGTCAA
Source organism: Poecilia mexicana (assembly GCF_051168715.1). Classification (NCBI taxonomy): domain Eukaryota; kingdom Metazoa; phylum Chordata; class Actinopteri; order Cyprinodontiformes; family Poeciliidae; genus Poecilia; species Poecilia mexicana. The sequence continues at coordinate 54,996,586 of NW_028263371.1, forward strand.
ACAGAAGTAGAAACTCTTGCGAGGGCGACATAGGAAAAAGCAACAAACCAGTAGATGGCACTAATAAAACATTTTCTGTTGGGGAGGGTACATTTTGTTGTGTTTAACTCATTAGGAATTATGATCTGGGCAATAATGTCCGTTGTATTCTTTATTATACTCATTGTAGCATTTATTTGCGGTCAAATGCGAGTTTTGGGATGACTAATCTAAAGTTTTGATTATTTACATCTTTACAGACAATGTATGAGTTGTGTTGTCAAAATTAAATGTATACTGTTTGGAAGATATTTTATTCAGAAGATAATTTCCTCAAGTTTGTTAATTTTAAGGTCTTTGATTAAGTATCAGGTCCAGCTTAGAAACGTTTTACACTTTTACAGTTTTCAAAGAAAAACTGTAAAACCTACAGCAATGTTGTTAATATTTACTCAAAGCAGACACTCGTAGCCATGTTTGTATGCATAAATTATTTCTATAGAGTAAAATATGTATATGAACAGCAGCATTTTGCTTGTGAAAAAACATCAAGCTTGGAAATTTGTCAGTTACTAAACTGCGCATTGTGTCCATTGAAGAAGACATTCCTCAGGATTGCATTGTAAAAATGAAAACATGAAAAATCTTGAATAAAACAAATCACAATTTTATAAAAACTGTAGCAGCAAAAAGATTAATGATTTGCAGGTAGCCTAAAGCCTTGTGACATGTTTAAACTGAGATTGGACTTTCTAGCTTAAAGTAGCCAGGAGTAGTTAGTTTTCAAAGAGTAATACTGCAGATTTTTTTCAATGCATTTCAATGAAGCAAAAACTGACACAAAAAGCTTAATATTTTAAAAGTATAAAGAGTATTCAAACCAAAAGTTATATATGTAATGTCCTTAATTACATGAATGTTTCTGATGGCTGAAATAGCACAAAGAAAGCAAAAGTAAATAATATGGATATAAAACAGAATAATAAGAGAAACTGGACCAATTATCCTTCTTTGGCGCCACCTGCAGGCCACACTTTTTTTTATTGGAGAAATCCTTCAATGGATTATTTCTGTTTCATTTTGCAATAAATCCTCCAAAGGCGCCCACTTACATCCACGTCAACACAGTTTCGTTCCTAGAATCTTTTTATATAACTTCTTAAGTTAATGATCAGTGAAGGTTTGTTGGGTTTTTCATTGTTTTTTAACCGGAATCCGGTTTTTCCAGGTGTGTCGCTCCGCAGGTGTGTCTACACCTTGCTTTTCGTCAGTTAAAAACACGGAAGTTTTGAGGCTGAGGGAGGTTCTCCTGCGGAGTGAGGCAACACTTCATGCTGTCATCCAGTCTCCAGCGCATAAATCTGTCCAGACTCCGAACCTGAACGCTTTCTGAGCGGATCTTTTGGTGAAATGGCATCCGCCGCGCAGACGCAGCCAGGCGGCACGGAGAGCCTGACGCCGTCCGCTGTCAACCACATTTTGATGGAGTTCGTGATTTACTTCGGCCGAGCCGTGGCGGTCTTCTACCCGGTGTACCTGACCGGGTACCTGGGCCTCAGCATCAGCTGGATCCTGCTCTGCATGCTCATGTTCACCTGGTGGCAGAAGAACCGGCGGTGGAAGGACGTCCGGATCGATTCTGCGATCGATTTAGTGGATAACGAGTCGCATATTATCAGCAGCGAGCTGAAGAACACCTTACAGATGGCTTCATGGGTGAGGAGGAATCTAATTTTCATAACTTTAGAGGTTTAGTGTCAGCAGATGGTTTGACTTTCCAAGCTGGGAGCAACATTCCTGACATTCTGCATGTCAGGAATTGTGTTTTTCACTCATTTAATGCACAAATGTAGTAAAAAAAAAAAAACACAAGTTCAGGACTCCATGAATGTTGTTTTTGTTCTTTATTTGCATGAGCAACCATGAGCCTGACCCACGGATTGGTGTTCAGTTTTGTTGCAGGAGTTTTACCTCTGCACATTTAACTGCACCACACCCAGAAACAGTGACTCATGCAACTGGAGAAGAACAAAACTTGTTTCAGTGTCGGAGGAATGTGTGTGTGATCACATTATGGGGTTTATCAGTGGATTGTAGCAAAATGCTTACTGGTTTTAAAGTCAAAACACAGTATCCACCTGCAGAGCACAGTTTGTTTCTGACACATAAGATACAGAGCAGGACTGGAGCCACTGGAAAAACAATTAAATCTGACTTTTTACTCCAAATTCTACAATGTAGAAATTCTACATTGTAGAGAAAAGATTAAAAAAAAAAAGAGTACATTTCTGACACCAAGTCAGAAATTCTTAGATTGATATCAGGAATATAATAGAAAACATGAAAATTTCTGAGCTCCATGTTTAGAAATTGCTCAATCAAAAATTTGCAAGAAAATTTTGAGATTCTTCCAGAAAAAAATATGGAAATTTCTGACTTTTAAACGTTGAAACTCGGATTTCTGACTTTTGAAACTCTGAAATTTCCAAACTTTTTCCAGAAGATTTCTGAGATTAATTAAAACATTTCTGAGGGTTTTTTCACAAAACCACAATCTTTTGAGATCAGAATTTTTCACTTTTTCTAGAAAATTTCTGAAATTAATCTCAATTTCTGAGCTATTTTGGCAGAATTTTACTCCTTTTTTCTATCTACAGTGGCCGTAACACACCATTGCAGAATTCAGACTCTTCTTCTCCAAATTCTGACTTTAATTTCAGAGTTTTGACTTTTTGCTGTCCAAATTCAGAATTTTTTTTAATCCAAATTGGGATTATTTTTCCTCAGAAAACTTTTTGTCCAAATTCTGACTTTCTAAGAATTTTGACTTTCACTATCTGAGACTAGAAATCAATTTGGAAAAAAATCAGAATTTGTTAGTTTATTTCCAGTGTTGCTGCTTCAAAGAGGCCTTAAAACCACCAAACCAACGTGCTTTTAATATGCATGATTTTTAATTACAGGATGGAAAATTGAATATCTTTTAATTAGTTTACTCACAGATTTATTGTTTAATCCAGCATTACTTCTGCATTAACTGTTTTCCTCCCAGATTTGATCACAAATCACTTTATAACTCTTTTATTTGCTTCGTCTAAAGGTTCACTTCACCGACGTTGAGAAAGTTCAGTGGGTGAACAAGGTACGGTCCTGCTCACAGTAAAGTTATCCTCCGCTGTATTTGTTGGGTTCTTCTGTTGAGCTGGCTGTTGTGGAACCACTGGTTCTGATTGGTTGTGCTTTGGGTTGGTCATGTGATCAGGTGCTGGAGCAGGCTTGGCCCTTCTTCGGGATGTACATGGAGAAACTTCTGAGAGAAAACATCCAGCAGACCGTCAGGATGTCCAACTCTGCGCTCAAAATGTTCAAGTTTACCAAGATCCACTTCGGACACAAAGTGAGTCTGATTCATAAACAAGTTTAAACTTGACGTAAAAAAGAAAGTACATAAAACTTAACGTAAGAAAAAAGCACATAAAACTCTGATTTTAGAGTTTCATGTATAAAACACACTTCAGATTGACTTTGAATTGAATGGCAGCTAACTTAACTACTTTGCACCTGGTTATCACTTCTTTCTCTTTTTCTGCTGAAAGTTTAACTTTAAATCATGTGAAAAGTAGGGCTTTGCAATATTGACTTAAAAGTTTTATCACAAAACTCTGTGGTACTATTGTAATAACAATAACAGTAATGGTAACAACTATTATTACTTGTTTTTTAGGTAAATGTATGGCTATGCCTGCAAATTCTGACTTTAAAACAAATACTGCTGTCAGTAAACCACACATACTAACTGCATTTAATCATATTTTTTATATTTATATACCTACCTTGAATGAACAGTGGAAATTATATCAAAAATTACAATCCTGATAATACTGACATTTTTCATGCATTGTTTATTGAAATTGATCACATTGATAAATACATTTTAAAAAGATTTATTATAATCGATCCGATAAACGTCCACCCGTATTCCGCAAAAACACAAAATCTTACCAAGTATTTTTGTCTAGTTTCCAGTGCAAATATCTTGGTACACTTGAAATAAGACAAAAACTAACTACAAGTAACTTTTGAGCAAGATAAGAGGTTTTTTAAAGACAATAACTCCTTAATTTTGATGGGAGATTATTTAACTTAAAACATGGAAACGATGTCTTCTTATAAGTGAAATAATCTGCCAACAGAACAAGTAGTTGTATCTCCTTTTTTACTTCAGTACTAGCACAAAAAAGAAAAGAAAAATATAGGCCAGTAAAAAATTCATGAAAATGCTGGTTAAAAAACCTATTTTGTTTCTTGTATTTAAATTGTATTGCCTAAAATAAATACAATTTAAATATTACCTTTAGTCTCAAGTTTGAAGCATAAAAAAACATTTTTAAAACAAATATTTTTACATTGTTATTCTTCTTAATAAGCAAGTACATGTTGTATTGGTAAAAATGTATTTTCTTGTACATGTATATGTATGTATGCCAGATTATGTACTAACAATCACATATTAAAAAAAATAAAATAAAAATAAAACGTTACCTTTTAGCAGCCACAAAAGTGGACGTTTCCAGCTGAGTTGTTGCAGCGTCGAGGACGCGTTATTGTGAAATGTCAATTCCGTTTTGCAGCGCAGACTCTGAACTATATTTTTTAAATATTTATACTTAACTTATAGTCATGCCATAATTTTGACACTTTTTGTCTCTTTCTTGGCGGCATCTCTTTCCGTCCTTCTCTTTGTCCTCCGTAGCTGCTAATAGCATTTAGCAATAGTCAACGGCTCGTTGGCGGAAGTGAGAGCTTTGTGCAACGCAAATAATGGTCCGACCGGAACACAGCGCGCTAAATGGTAGAAGATAATTTAACGAAGCTTCGACCTGGATAATTTGCCTCGAGGAATTTTATCCTCAAGGTTCTTGAGTCATTCGACGAATCATTACAGCTTTGGGGTCGGTATTATAGTGTAAGGACGTCTGTACTGTTGTCTGATGATGACGCTCAAGGTTGTCAGTAATGTCCGCCATTTTAAAGTAGGTTAGCTTGTTTTAAGCCCCTGACTCTGATGCTGCTACTTTCTCAACAAGTAAAATCTACTCTGTCCGTTCACTGCTGCGTCTCTAGTCCTGTCTGTTGTTCAGGTGAACAAGGAAGCATTTACTGCTTTTATTTTGTTCAAGAATGAAACAAAGTAGATAAGATTTTCTCATGTTTTTATCACAAACTATCAGAATTTGGAATCTGTGCTGTGTTACTTGAAATATTTTTAGAACCTATGAAAAATATTATTTTATAATTTTTCTACATGTTAAACCCCAGAACTGAAAAAAGGTGTACTTTGTTTTTGATACAGATGCACCGATCCTCATTTCTTACTTCCGATACTGTTTAGTGTCGGCCGATACCGATCCAGTACAGAAACACAGAGCTGAATTGACTTAAGGTGTTAAACACAAATATGAAAGTTATGAATTATGCATTTATTTGAGAACTCTGTATCAGTCCAGGACTTTTGGTCAAACATGTAAAAATATCACAACTCTAACTTTAAGTCAAGAATAATTAGGAGTATAACAGCCAATGCTAATTAAATTATAAAAGAAACTGAAACAGACATAAATGATAGGTTGACTACCTTGATCAAACATGTAAAAAATAAACTGCAATAAACCTTTCAAATGGTTCAGAAACACCAACTAGGAATTATAAATGTGATGTGGAATAAATAATAAAGTGTAGCATCAGACTAAACAGATCTGCCCATATGGATCAGGTACATTGCCACTGATAAGAATAGGTTGTTTTTCAATACAGGGACTGATACAGATGTCAATATTGGATTGGTGGATTTCTAGCTTTTAACATGCACACTAAACTTAGCTGGAGATGAATTTGTGCCTCCTGTTTTTGTCTCTTTTTGACGTCGTTCAGCCTCTCAGGATCACTGGGATGAGAGCATACACCCATGAAGTGGATCAGAGGGAAGTGATTCTGGACATGAACATCGAGTCAGTGAAATTAAACTTAATTTAGATTCACAGTGAGCTCTGTAATGTCTAATCAGCTGCGTTTTCCTGCACAGTTACGACAGTGATGTGGACATCGACGCGGATGTGAACGCAGCCATCACAGTTGGCATTAAAGGACTGAAGGTTGGTGTTCATGTTTCATTTCTGCTTCTCCTGTTTCTGTTGACTGCTGCTGTAAAACTCTCCTGACTCTTCCAGTTCCAAGGAATGCTCAGAGTCATCTTGGAGCCTTTGATTAGTCAGGCGCCGCTGGTGGGAGGAGTCACCTTTTTCTTCATTCGCCGCCCTGTAAGTCCACACACACATATTTATCTGACTAGTAAAGCAGCAGCTGTAAGATCAGAACTCATGTTTTCATCCTCAGACTCTGCAGATCAACTGGACCGGCATGACCAATTTGTTGGACAGTCCTGCATTTAGGTCTGACTGATGGAGTCTTCTTATTCACTCACACCTGTTGAGGTTTAGACATCCTCTTTAATCTGATCTGTCCTCTTTCCAGCTCCCTGTCTGAGGAGGCCATTATGGACATCATTGCGTCCCTCATGGTTTTGCCAAACCGCATGTGCATTCCTCTGATTGACCAACTCAAAGTAGACGAGATGAGATTTCCTCTTCCTAGGGTGTGTATGAGATAAAACCTGAAGAGCGACTGACACTTTAAATCTGTCAAACTCGTCTAGACTCTGAATTTCCTCAAAGGACTGATTGTCCCAGAATGCATTGATAAAATCCAATCAGAAACTGATAAAATATTAATAAATGACTGTATCCTCATTCAATAAGTACCTCTTAATACAAAATATTGAACATCTCCTCACATTGATCAGTCCCCCCAGGATTTTGCGATCGTTTCTATATATATATATATATATATATATGCAACCAGAATCACTGATTGTGGTGTTAATTTAGAAATATCTGTAAGAAGTTTTGCAATAATTATGCTTATGTATGCAGTAAATGTGACTTTTTCTTACTTGTCTCATCGATCACTATGGAAGAGAATTGGGGCCACTGAGAAAATAGGAAAAAATCTGACTTTGAGAAAAAAGTCAGGATTTTCTGAAAACAATCAGAATTCTGAGAGAAAAAAAATCTGAATTTCAAAGAATAAAATCAGAATTAAGAAAAATTTTTAATTCTGAGAATGAAACTGCATTCTGAGGAAAAAAATCTGAATTCTCAGATTTCAGATTGAGAAATCTGGATTTCAGATTTCTTGGGTTCATAATCTCATAATTATGTACCTGAATTATGAGATTATAAGACTATAATTTAAAATCAAGTATGGCAGTATAGTAGAAGATATACTGCCACCTGCAGGTGGGAGTCAACATCATTTATACCCAATGTTTTTGATAAATTTTGCAATAAACTCACAATTATGCTCTAATGTCAAAAAGTTAAGGGATCTGTTGATTGTGTGTAAATTTTCAAGATGGTGAGATCATGAAAAACTGGAGTGTCTGATTGATGTAATTTGGCAGTAAACGGATAAAAACCATTTTAATTTGATTGAGAATTATCTTGAAGGTTCTGCTTATGTGTTAATCTGAAGTTTGGAGGACAGAAGTTTAATCCAAAAAGTTCTGATGTGAAAGCTCCTGACTGATGCCCCCTACAGGGCGTGGTCAGGGTCCACGTGTTGGAGGCCAAGGACCTGGTGGCCAAGGACACCTACATGATGGGCATGATGAAAGGCAAGTCGGACCCGTACGTCACGCTCCGAGTCGGCAACCGACACTTCAAAACAAGAACCATCAAAGAAAACCTGTCTCCGAAATGGAATGAGGTTTATGAGGTTGGTAGCAAAATGTCTCATCTGATGGTTTTTTGAGGTATTATGCCATCATTCCATCTGTACTGAAATGTACACGACTAATTAGCATTTTCCTTTTTGTGTGCGCTTTGTTAAACGGCCACCCACACTCCTTTGCTCACCTCTCCGCCCATTGGGATCTAAAGCTTAATTACAATCACACATTTCTTTCTTGAAAAATTTACTCAACCTTACAGTCTCTGAAATTCTGAACAGAAAAACCTTTTCTTTGCAGTTTGTTGTTCACGAGGCGCCTGGACAGGAGCTGGAGATAGAGCTGTTTGACGAGGACAGAGATAAAGATGATTTTCTGGGAAAGTAAGAGCCAGTCTACAGAAGTGTGTCTCTGGATACGTTTATAAATGGGGGGCCCAAAGTGGGTCCTGGAGGCCCGGCATCCTGCATGTTTTATTTCTCTCCCTGGTGGTAGTGACAGCCTCCTCAGCAAGTCATTGGTCTTCTTAGGCCTCTAATGAGCCATCATTGGATCCAGGTGTGTTAAACCAGGGAGAGAACTAAAACACGCAGGATGCCGGGCCTCCAGGACCCACTTTGGACACCCCTGGTTTGTAACATTAGCATATTTGTAGAAACACCTCCTTGTTCTCAACATGGATATTTTGTGATTAAGATTACAGTAAGACATCTGTTAAATTTTCTTGACCTCGGTGGTGTGGAACAAAAGCGAAGCAGGCGGTTAATGCGACGTGTGTATTTAAATCCTGGCCCTGATTTAATTTTTGCATGTGTTGCCATGGTTACGTGGCATGTAGGTTTTCATGACTCATGTTGTCATGCCACATAAGAGTCTGGTTTTGGCTATGAATAACTATAAAAGCGACCAGAGTTGAACTGTCGACAGAAATCTTCAGGAACCCGTAATTCCAAGGTTCCTTCTACAGAATTCAGAATAAACCAGGAAGAAGAATCAATATTAGGATTATTGTGGTACAGAAATATGTGTCTTTTGCATTCCTTGTTCATGTGTGTGATTTTATACTTCTATCATGTTCGAAATAAATAAATATGTCTGTGCTTTAGATATAACCTGGATTTTGGAGAAGTGAAACGGGAGAAAGAAATGGATCAGGTGAGAAAATCCAGAATAGTTGGTACACTGCAAAAATACAAAATCTTACCAAGTATTTTTTTTGTCTAGCTCCTAAATATTAAAAAATGTTATCAAAAATGACACATTTGGCATCAATTATGAACTTAAAACAAGCTTATATTTTACTGAAGAGTTATTTGTAGACCAAATATAAAACTTTTTTGCAGTGCAACAATCCAAAGGTTAAATTTTAAACTTTGTTTCTTTTAACCACCGCTCGTGTTGTTGAAGTGGTTTACTCTGGAAGGGATTGATAGCGGAGAGATTCACCTGAAGCTGCAGTGGCTCGCCCTGAGAACCGAATCCTCTCTGCTGAACGAGGTACGGCAGCCTGGCAGGGACATTTCTGTCAGATTAGGGCTCACTCTGTAAGATCAGGGCTGTGAGTAACGTCCCGTCTTTTTCCCAGTCCAGCGCCGGCCTGTCCTGCGCGATGCTCGCTGTTTATCTGGACAACGCTTCCAACCTTCCAGTAAGACGCCTGGATCTGATTCTGTTCATCTTCCAATGATTTATGACAATAAGTTGAGTTTTTACAGGGTTTTTTTATGTTGTCTGCAGAAAGACCAAAAGGAGTTAACCGTACATCACAAACATGGCAAACACAGCAAAGAGGCACGGGTAGGACCAAAGCTTCATCTCATTCTTCTGTGTGTTTCTGTTGTACGTGTCAGCCAGGACTGGACTTAGGAAAAAAAAAAAAAAAACATCTTTTGGCGCCCCCCAGACGTTGACGCCCTGATCAAGTGCCCATGTTAGCCTGAACTAGCCTGAAAAAGGTTTCAGTTCAGTTTAGATCAGAAAACTTAGTATTAATGGTTTGGATTAATGGAAGTTACGAGAATAAATTAATAAAATTAACAGAATAAAGATGCAGTACTTCCAGAAAAAGTTGTTAAATTATGAGAAAAAAAAAGTCGTTTTTATGACATAAAAGATTTAATAGAGTTATTAAGATCTGACAGAAATAACTCGATAAACTCAGTCGTTTGAGTTTTGCTACTGATTATAATTTAATGCTGATGTGTTCAAAGATAAAGTATTTCCTTATTTGTAAAATTGACACAAAAGTGTAACTTCATAAAATGCTCAACATTCCTCATTTAAATTTTTATATATTGTTGTAAAAGTTTTCATAAAATTACTAATTCTTTATCTTACTGTTGATGTTTTTTCTTGTAATTGGAGTTTATCCTTGTATAATTTCGACTTTATACTCATATTTTGATTAGTTATGTTTTTATGACTTTTTTTCTTGTATTATGATTTTTGTTTGCAACTCCTTGTAATATTATGACTTTTCTCATAGCATTCTGACTTTAAATTATACATTTTGTCGTACCACTTTATTCCTGTATTATTTTCACTTTTTTTTCTCGTATTATGACTTTTTTTGTCTTACAAATTTATTCTTGTAACATGATGCCTTTTTTATCATTTTATTCAGAGTTCTTTTTATACATTTTTATCATGCTAGTTTATTCTTGTAATATTTTGACTGTTCTAATTAACTTTTTTTTGTTAACCTGGCCTCAGTCGTTGTTAGAAACTCTGATTTAAAGGTGAAGTAAATATTTTGGGGATTGTAGGGAATATAATTATTTGCCATTTTATTTTTATTAGCAGACTCCAAAATATTTGAAGTCTGAATATTCTTTACAAACTGTTTAAAACACTCTTTACATAGTTTGTATCAAACACGACTGAAAATGCTGCTGGCTTTCTCTTGTTTTTACCTGTGTTGCCATGGTTACGCTCCACCTCATAATGAAGTGAGCCTTAGTCACGCAGGTTGAAGGAGTGCCTCTCTTCTCGGTGAATTATCTGAAAACTTTACAGTATTTTGTGCCAGAGGTCGTGGGGTCAACCCTTCGAAGCGGGATTTGACCTCGGCGTTGTGATCTTTGGCCCAACGGCTCGGCCAGATCAGATAGTGTCTGCGTTGGTCCCGCTGCGCACAGCTGGTTTTTCCTGTTTGCTTGGTATTTAATCAGCTGATCTGGAGGGAGTTCAGTCTATTTTTAGCTGTTTTCTGGGTGGAAACAGCTACAAAAAAATCTATTATTCTGTAGAGTTACAAGATTGAAGATTTCTTTTGTATGTTCCATTTTTCCATTTCATTTTATACAATACTCAGGAAGTATTTATTTGTTTTTGTTGGAAAAATTTTATTTTTCCAACATCTAGTACTTCTTACTTTTGCTTCAGCGAATGAAAACAAACATGCTTTAACCAAAAATTTACCAAAGATGCACACCTGCAGTTTTTGTTGAAGTTTACTAATTTTATGTTGAAAGAAAAATGTTTTTTTTTCTAATGAAGTTATTTATATAAATTATTTTCATTTTGACCTTTTAAAATGCCAACATTTTTCACATTGCTTTATATTTTAGTCCATCTGATGATGTAATTATTAAATTGATCAGTTACTCTTACCTGAGTAACTTCTGATAACTTTTGATCCACTGCAGGAACTTTGGTGAATGAAGAAAAAAACATTTTCACCAGACACACACCTGCAGTTTTTATTGGTCCATATGTTTGTAACACCTGCAGTAGCCGCTGAGCGCCCTCTGCTGGACAAAACAGGGACTTCAAACATAATTTTTTTGATTTTTCTGGAATGTTAAAAATGAAATTCAACCGGCAGCAGCGTTCCAGAGGGATGATCTTTGGAGTAAATGCCTGGCGTTGGGAGGCGTGGCTGCGCTGGGGAATTTACCGACTTCTTGTCTGGTTTGTTTTCAGCTCACCAAGAAGAATGTGGGCCCCAACTCCTACGTGGAATTTACTCTTGATAAGGATGTTCAGAAGAGCAAAGTAGGAATCGGCACACATTTTCTAGTTAACTTATCACTTATCAATGTTTTATGTTGGCTGTTGGTGTTTAATTGTTTTCCAACCTGCCACTGTGTTTTACAGGTTGCATATACGAGTAAAAACCCAGTGTGGGAGCAGGGCTTCAACTTCTTTGTGCAGAACGTAAAAACTCAGCAGCTCACGCTTCAGGTCAGTCAGGAAACACCCAGAGCTGCTGGCATGCTGGGGAAATTTACTTACCTGCAGAGTTCTGCTGTTTTTGTTTGTTTTGTCCCACTTAAATATTTGAGATCATCAAACACAAATTAAATAAATATAAAAAAATCGGTTTTATTAAGAGGAAAAGGTTACATTGGCATATTAAGGCCATTGTAGATAGGGGGAGAAAAAGAGTAAATTTCCACCAAAAAATCTCAGAAATTCTTTAGGAAAAAATAGGAAAAAACACAGAATTTTAGACTTCTGCGTTTCAGAAGTCTAAAATTTTCAACTTTTGAAACACACAAGATTTTCAAGTTTGTTTGGGGTTTTTTTGCCTTAAAAATTTCTGATTTTCAAGATTTCAAAGGTTTTTTTCTAATATATTTTCCACTTTTTAAACTCATAAAATTTCCTAAAGTCAAAAATTTTAGACTTTTAAAACTTTGAAAATTTCTAAAAGCTGAAAATTTCTGACTTTTGAAATTGATATTTCTGATATCAATCTCAAAATTTCTGTTTGTTTTTTTTATAAAACATTTTCGACTTTTCAAATTCTGAAAATTTCCAGAAGTCAAAAATTTTCAAATGTTGAAACTCGTAAATTTCCGGGGTTTTTTCCTCTGAAATTTCAGACATTAACCTAAAAACAAGTTTGTTTTTTGTTTGTTTGTTTAGCACATAGGAAAATGATCAGTTTATTGAAAAGATCAACCAATTTAATTTAACTTATTAATTGATAACTTGCATTCCTGCTTGGTTTAGGTCAAAGACCACGAGAAGAAATCTGTCCTCGGTTCTCTCAACATTCCCATTCTTCGCCTCTTCAACATCTCCTCCATGTGTCTGGACCAGAACTTCCCGCTGGAGCGCTCCGGACCCGACAGCCAGATCAAACTGAAGGTCACTCTCAGAGTGAGTTTTTTCTGTTTTTTCCAGAAATTTATTTTTCTAGCAATTTTCTACTTTTGGCACTCAGATATTTCTGATTTTTAATCTAAAAAAAATCTGATTTTGTTTTAGCAAATGTTTGACTTTTCAAACTCAGAAATGTAAAAACAATTATAGAAAACTGCTGAGATTAAACTCAAAATTAATTTTCTTCCAGCAATTTTTTTGACATTTCAATATCAGGAAGTTCCTTTTTTTTCTAGAAAAAAAAATTCTGAATTTTTTTTTTTTTTGGCAAATTTTAGACTTTTCAAAATCAAAATTTCAGTTGTTTTTTTTGGAATTCCTTTACTTTTTGAAGTCATAAATTTCCAAAAAAATATAAGAACATTTCTTAGATTAATCTCTAAATGTCTGAGCTTTTTTCTAGCACAATTTTGACTTAAAAAAAAATTCAAAATTAATTAATTTTTTTTCTACCAGCAATGTGTACCGTCATAATTAAATTTTGAAATAGGAGGAGAAATTAACATCATCTCAAGAACATAGATTAAATACACCCTCAGTCTTTGCAAAAGAAACAGTATTATAGGACAGTGATGTATGTTTTTCTGTAATAAAGAGATAAATCTTCGTCTGAGGCGCCTGTGACTCGATCCATCTGGGACAGATCCAAAATCAACTGCTGAAAAACCAGAATGTTAAAATGCAAAAACAAATAAAGATGTTTAACTGATCACAGATTCTTACCGAGGAACGGCCACCGCCTAAAATCCCCGTCAGTTCTCCATCAAACGTCAAACAGCAGAACCGGCAGGTGAAAGCAGGAGGAAACGCTGCGGCTGCCACACCTGCTGCCTCTGCCGCCGCCGCCACCACTGCGGCCGCCACACCGGTTCCCTCCAGCGGCGCGCCTGTGGCTTCCTCTCCGGGTCTGCCGGGAGTCCCGCTGGACGGGACGAACAAGGCAGCTTCACCTCAGCCGCGGCGCAACTCCTTCCTGGCTTCTGAAACCAGCAAACCCTCCAACCCAAACATGCGTCGGTACGATTCCCACAGCCTGCTGTCGGAGAACTCCATCGCCTCGTCGCGCTTCGACCTCACAGACGGAGCGTCCTTTCCACAGTGAGTGGAGACGTTTTTCTCCTCCTGAAACCTGTAATGCCGGCCGGGTTCTGACCTGGTACCGGCCTGGTACCGGCTGGGTACTGTGGTATGACAGCACATTAGATAGGAAAAAGTTACATTTCTGCCAAAACACAGAGACTTTGAGATGAAATTTCCTAGAAAAAACAAGGAGATTTCTGAGTTTGAAAAGTCAAAAATGTTCACAATTTGGAAATTTCCAAAAGTCAGAAATTTTTAAAGATTTTTCTCAAAAATTTCAGACTTTTTTAGCAACTTTGAGATTTATGAAATTCAGAAATTTCCAATTTTATTTATTTATTTATTTATTTATTTATTCTTTTTTTTTTTTTTTTAATCTCAGACATTTTTCACTTTTGGAAATTTTTTGAGTTTCAACAGACCGAAGCTCCAAATGTCAAAATTATAAAAAGTCAAAAATTGTTGACTTTTTGATTTTCTAGAAAAAAACATGGAAAATTCTGAGATTGATTTAAATATTTCTGAACTTTTCTTAGCAAATTTTCAAACTCAAAAAACTTGTTTTCCTAGGAAATATGAGAGATTTTGGCAGAAGTTTCCTTTTCCTCTTGATGTAGGAAGCTGTGAAAACGTAACTTTTTGTTGTGTTTTAACCCTTGCAGGGCCATCAGGGACCATCAGGGCTCGTTTGGGGAGATCAACCTGACTGTTCGCTACGCTACCATGAGGAACAAACTCATGGTCCTGGTTCATGCCTGCAGGTTTGTTACAGAATTCATCCTTTTATGATTCTCCAGCATCAACATCATTTATTGGTATTATTGACCTTTTGCACCTGATCACGTTGAGGCGCCATGACGGATGTCGGAACAGAGCGACATCCATTGCTTGTTTTGACATCTGTCTTGGGTAGAGAGTCGATACAAACCCTCAGGATTTGAAAACTGAAATGTTTCCCTGCAGAAACCTGTTTCCCTGCAGCGACAGTGGCACGGACTCCTACGTCCGCATATATCTCCTCCCAGACAACTCCTGGAGACACCGCAAGAAGACGCACGTCAAGAGGAAGACAGTCAAGCCTGTTTTTGAAGAAAAGTAAGACAACTCAGTCATCCTGTGAAGCACAGATTAATAATCCGAAACAGAAAATCATGAAGTTTCTCCTTTTTTTTAATGTAGGTTTGAGTTTGACGTGTCGCTGGAAGACGCTCAAACCAGGCAGTTGGACGTGTCTGTCAAAAATAACAAGATGTTCCGAAAAAGGGAGAGAACAGACATTGGAATGGTACTTTGGATTTGGTTTACAAATAATTAATTCATAACCTAATGGCTTAAAATCTTTCTTTGGTTTTGCATTTTGAAACACTGGAGTTTAATATTCTGCTGTTTTCAACAGTTGATGTTGGATCTCTCACAGATCGATCTAGTCAAAGGCGCCTCGGACTGGTACGGAGCAAAATTCATCTCTTTTTGTTGCTCACATGTTGCATCAACAGAAAAACATACAATATTGTCATATACTGTAGTTTCTATTGCAAAATTTATCCTAAAACTGAAATTAGGAGGTTAATTTCTCCTTCTGTTACCGGTTTTGGATTACAATAGAAAAGAATTAAGAAAAGTGTATTTAAATAAAATCAATTTCCACCAGTAAACTCAGAAATATTTTAGGAAAAACTTGGAAATTTCTGTTTCAAAAGTAAAAAATTTAGCTGGAAAATTTTCTGAAATTTTCAGACTAATCTCAAATTTTCGAGAAAAATACTAACATGTCTGAGTTTAAAAAGTTAATGGAAAAACATCAGAAATTTTTAGATTGATCTCAGAAATTATCTAGAAAAATTTGTAAATTTCTGAGTTGGAAATTTTCAAGTTGTTTTCTAGAATAATTCGGATATTAATCTCACTTTCTGAGATTTTTCTAGCAAATGTTTGACTCTTCAAACTCAAAGTTTTTTTTCTAGAAACGTTCTGAGATTAATCTTAAAATTTCTGATTTTTACTTTTTGCAATTTTTCAACTTTTGGAGGTCAGAAATTTCTAACAGTTTTTCTAAAAATTTTAGATTAATCTCAAAAGGTTTTTTGCTGAAATGTACTCCTTACTCTTTTGTTTTCTTTTTAAACAAAGATATAACAAGGTACAACTAACTTGAACCTGGATGAAAATATCTTACAATATTTTGAATATTTTTAGATTTAGTTCCCATAATTTTATAACATTCTCCCTCTGCTGTGCCCTGATTGATGGTTTGGTTGCTCTACTGAAACCTGCTTGTGGAATAAACCTATTTTGGTCCATAATGACATTTTATTTTTCTGTCTTTTTAAGGTTTGAACTTACAATACCTGGACTGTCGAGATCGATGAGGCAGAGTCACTTTTAGAGGAAGTGACTCTTTTCCAGCAGCTTCTAAAACTCTTATTTTGAAACTCTGTTGAGGTGACGTTGTCTCTTCCCTGAATGTTGCGGCGCCAAGCGAATGTGCAAATATTTTGTTCTGTATTATGAGCAGCGTGGGCTGTAATGATAAAGCTATTTGTATGGTTTTATTGAAAATATATTTAAAAAATGCTGATTCATTCCACAGAGGCCAAAACAATTTGTTTTTTCACTTCATCTGTGCTGGAGTTGGAAATAATCCAAATGAGAAACAACTTAAAAATGAAAATATTTGTTGTACTGAAGTCAAGAGAATCATTTTAAATTGAGGAAATTTCAAAATATTTGCTGAATTTTAGAAAGTGTCCATGCAGTCAGGTCGTTTTTCTGAAGTTTTGGGTAGAAAACTGAGAGCGAATCACAGGAGGAGCCGAGAGCTTTTAATGTTTTAGAAAGTTTTTAAACATGTTCTCTTTTTCTCTAGTTTTCCCACAAACCGCATTTCTTGTTGAATAATTTCTGTCATCCAAGTGTTTCACTTTAACACATTTTTACATTATAAAGTTCCAAAATTAAATTTTATTTAAACAGTCACATTTATTGGTTGAAGACGTCAGCTTTGAGGCTAACAACTGACTCATAATAAATACCATGAATCATTTTAGGATTTCTCTGAGAAATTTATGCACTAATTTCTTTTAAAGTCTTTCTGTTATTTTTAAGTTACAAAGGAGGATTGTTTCCAAGTTTGTTGGTGAAGTAAAACTGAATTTTGTTTTCAGATATTTATTAAAAATAAACCTATTCAAACAGACACACTGTGGTATTATTTGTTTTTACTGTGAAATTATGACTCTTCATGTTAAAGTTCATGAAATAAAAATTTGTTACAATTTAAAAATATGAGTGATATTTTTACTACGAGGTTGAATGAGACTGATAGATGGAACCTTAAAACAAACTCCTGCTGAAAAAACATTCAGAAATTTGACATTAACCTCCAGAAAATATATGAAAAACACTTTTCAAAACAAAAAAAGAAAAGTTGAATATTTGCAAGAAAAAACTGATTTTGTGATTAATTTCAATTCCACATTTTTTTCTTGCAAATGTTTAGCTTTAGAAACTTCCACATTTTTCTCAAACTTCTGACAATCACTGTTTTTAGTTTATTGGTGGAAATTTACTCCTCCTATTAGAGCCATTGTAGACAGGAAAAAGGAGTAAATTTTCACCAAAAAATAACAGAAAATTTGAGATTAATCTCAAGAAATGTTCTAGAAAAAGTGTAGTTGAAAGTCAGAACATTTACAGGAGTAAAAATTGTTCAACTTTTGATACTTTTTTTTTCATTTAAAAATTTTTCGAATTTAATCTCAAATTTTCTGTTTTTGGGTGAATTTTTTCCGCCTCCACGATACGTGTTGTCTCTTTTTGTTGTACTCTTTTTATACATACAGACCCACAAAAATTTAAAATATTTATTTCAGTAACTCCATCACCTATTAAAAAACTTACATTGAATGAAAACAGGATATTTAAAATTAGAATATTAAAACAGACCAATAAAGTATTTTTAAAAACAGAAGTGTTTTTTATTGCATTCGCTAAATAACAGAACGGAAACGATCAATCTAAATATGGGGGCAATGTAAACAGGAACGTTTGAAGTGGAGTCAAGTTTCTCTTACGTCGTTGTTATAATGCAATCAGGCACCTTTTGGCTTCACAATTTATCTTAAATCGACCCAGATGGTTCCGATAGAAGTGAGGTTCCGTTTTATTTATTTTTTCTTTTATAAAGAAGTACAGAAAAGGTTTTAAAAAGCCGTTTATCAGTGGGAGAAATGCATCTGTGCTCATAAATCTCAGTCCCCGCTGCGCTCAGGTGTTTCCGCGTCGCCTAGCAACCGCCCTGGCAACGGAATAAATGTTTCTGTTGATCGCAGAAAGTTTTTAACTTAAACAATGAGTTTAAAAAGGAAGAAACCTGATTTTGCAGATAACCCAGATGTTTATGTACATGCTCCAGATGTACAAGTAAGTGGGAGAAAACTGAATTATTAAGAAAATGTTTTTTTTCCCCAAGTTCATGCGATTCTGACGCTAAACAAGCAGTTTGACGTTATTTTTATGTCCCAATATTACATATCTTTGCTATGTTTTTGTAATTTGCTGTATTAATTAAAAAAAAAGAAAAGTTATTCACTAATATTCGTTGCTTAGTCCGGCAGCCAGGAGCCGTGGATTGAAGCAAAGCCTTCATTTTCCCTGTTTGAAGGCACGAATGAAACGACCGAAGCAGCACCTCCGGAAGGTAAATAAAATATGATTATAATTTCTCTAGCTTCGTATGAGATTGTTGGTGCATTTAGCTACACTGTTTGGCTGCAGGAGATGGAGCTGACAGCAGACCCAGCGGAACCACCAGCAAAGCTTTAATTGGGCTTTACCACAAACCTTTACCGATGAGGCTGCGCAGCTCCAGGGCGAACCGGGCGGATCAGAGGGAGCAGGACCGGAAACTGACAGAAAGTGTCGTGGAAACTTTGGGGTGAGCTTTCATCAGACTCCCATAAAAAGATCTCCGATTATTTCTACTCCATACTACGGAGGAGGATTATAACGAATAAGAATATTTTTATTATGATGGATAATGTAATGGTGAAATTTTTCTAAGATTTCTGATTTTTATTTCAAAATTCTCTGTTTTCTTTCAGGATTTTCACTTTTTCTCAGAATTAAATTTTTCTGTCTATATTCCGACTTGCATCTCAAATTTATTTTTCTCTGAATGTATTTTTCTCAGAATTTTGATTTTTTTTCTCAGAATTCTAACTTTAATCTCAGAATTAATTTTTTTCCCCAGAATTCCACATTTAATTTTAGAATTAGTATTTTACTCTCAGAATGATTATTTCTCAGAATTTTGACTTTTTTCCTCTAGATTCCAACTTTAATCTCTGATTCCTTTTTCTCTAATTTTTTTTGGGAAATTTTGACTTTTTCCTCAGAATTCAGACTTTAATCTCAGAATTCTAATTCTGTCAAAATCCAAATAAATTTCCAAATATTCTTGGGTGTATGTCAGTTAAGTAGTTAGCAAATGAAACTTATCACCTAGCTATTCCTTCCTTCTTATAGGGTTTGTAAATCTGCACTTTATACAAAACTGAAAGCCCCAAATGCATTTGGTAGATTTTTGTTTAAAGACTGTGTTTGCTTGATGGTGCAGAAACAATTTAAGCAATTCTAAATCTGAGGAAAAAAAAGTCAAATTAAATTTTTTCAGTGGCCCTAATCCTCTTCCATTGCATTTCTAGTATATAACAAGTTAATCACACCTCCAGTTTGTTAAATATGCCAATAATTAAATCATGTTGTCTGATTTCAGCCAGCGGGTTGCTGAGAGCGGCTCCACAGAAACTGGATCCTTCAGATTTACAGATGATGCCAAACGTGAATTGGTAAAAAAAATATATATATGTGTGTGTGTGTGTGTGTGTGTGTGTGTGTGTGTGTGTGTGTGTGTGTGTGTGTGTGTACACACCGTATTTTCCTCAATATAAGGCGCACCGGATTATAAGGCGCATAGAATAGATGCTACAGTAGAGGCTGGAGTTACGCTATGCATCCACTAGATGGAGCTGCACTAACGGGAATGCCAACAAAACAGTCCGACTCACTGGGCCAGGGCGTGGCCGGACGATGGTCACCCTTCTCCGTTCACGCAGAACGTGGTACTAAATGACCTGCAGACAACCTGATTCTAGACGGTCGGTAGGTAGATAGGTCAGTCAAACTTTATTAACAAACCAGCGTTCTGACAACTATCCCAGCATGCACCGCGCGCTTCTTCTTCTTCTACGGGCGAAAATGTAGTTGGCAGCTGCTTACTGTAGTTGCTAGACCTGTTGTGGCTCAATATGGCGCACTGTCGGCTTTTGAGGAAATTGAAGGTTTTTAGGTGCGCCTTATAGTGAAGAAAATACAGTACACACACACACACACACACACACACACACACACACACACACACACACACACACACACACGTTTGTGTTGCTATCTTTGTGGGGACTTTCCATTGACTTCCATTCATTTTACCTTTACCCTTTTCCTAACCTTAACCATCACATACCTAACCCTAACCAACCAAAACTCAATTCATACCTTAGCCCTAACTCTGACCCCTGACCCAAAAACAGGGTTTCCCCTCGTAGGGACCAGGCTCCGGTCCCCACGAGGAGCGATTGGTCCCCACAACGTAGTATATGTCAGGAAAATCGTCCCCACAAGGTATTACAAACAAACGCACACACACACACACATATATATATATATATATGTATATATATATATGTGTGTGTTTAAATATACAAATATATCAGTGTACCTGCTCTGCTTGTGCCATCAGTGGAAAAAATACCGAAGCTAACATCTGCAGTTTTCCTTATCTCTGCTCTTCAGCCAATCAGCATGAAGGAAAGTGCTTCTCCTGGATTGGCTGATTTATAAACATCAGCCAATAGTGTGTCAAGGAGCATTGTCATTAAAGCTGCTTACTTTGGATATAACACATTTTCT
Organism: Poecilia mexicana; assembly: GCF_051168715.1. NCBI lineage: Eukaryota > Metazoa > Chordata > Actinopteri > Cyprinodontiformes > Poeciliidae > Poecilia > Poecilia mexicana. Next base: position 55,017,512 of record NW_028263371.1, read on the forward strand.
GGACGATAAATTGTCCCAGATAAATAATGACGTTGTTTTGAGACCATTTTCAGGCAGAATAATGGAGAGAAGACATAAATCGATATAAACGTGTCAATTTAACTGGCAAATTATTTCAGTTAATAATCTGCCAGTTAAATTTCCTTGTTTCATTAATAACAAGGGAAAGACATCTTTCCAATATTAAGGAGTTACTTATTTAAAATAGCCCTTATATTTTGCTGAAAAGTTACTTAAGTCAGTTTTGTCTTCTTTCATTTGCACTAGAAACCAGACCAAAAAAAGGTCAGATTTTGTGTTTTTGCAGTGTAATTGAGACCGACTGCATCTGTTTTTGTCTTCCAATTTCTGATATAAATCATCAAAATGAAAATTATTAAGCTTGTTTTAATCTATCATACGATTTATTGAATTATTGCGACAGGTTTAGATATTTTTTGAGTTATTTTTATTCTCAATGAACAAACATGTAAACTAACTCTTCCTAAGTTCACTGTGTGCTCCTGAACGCTGCGTTGTGTCCTGCCAGATGTTTAACTACTACATCCAGAGGGGCATCGGCCTGGTGAACCTGGCGCGTCTGCAGGACTCCTGGATGGACAACATCCATGCGCTGATCCCCTCCAAGCTGAGGCGCCTGAGCACATTGCTGGAGGAGCTGGATGACGAGACCAAGGCAGAATATCTGCAGAGCATCAGGGCTGCAATCCGTACGAACCCAATTATTTCCAGAAATAATGTAAATGAATGACAGGGGTTCGTTGATCCTCTCAGATTCATATGGATGAATCTGGATGAATGGCTGAATGTGTTTTGATTATAATCCATTAAGAAAAATCATGATTTTGTTTTTAAGTAGTGATTTAATGTCTGCTGTGTTTGACTGCAGTAACCAAAACCCTCCATGATCAGAGTGGAAAGGAGGCGGGAGCCGAGGAGGAGCTGCCCTCTCACAGACTGGAGTCAGTCCCTTCAACCTCCTAAGATGCTAATCAGATATTTAGTTTGTATCTAAATACTGAGCAAGAAAGTGAAATATTTAGCTTAGATTATGTTGTGCAAAGTGAGGAAAAACTGTTTCAAGAGCCAAAGAACCAGAGAAAGAATATATTCTTAATCAGTGTTTATTCGAATCTCTGCTCACTGATGGCAGTCAGGAGAAAGAGCCTTGAGCAGAACAGCTTACAGTTTTGTAGGGAGAGTTTCATTCCTGTCACATAGTTTGATAATCTACTTGGTTACAGAACAGATAGTCAGCACACGTATCTTCTTTCACTAGGGGAGTCAAGCACATCATAAGGATGCATAGAAGAAATAATTTCATTGGCCCGAGAAGTAGCTCAGAAGATATTCTCATGAGCACGTGTGTCACAAAAGAATCATAATACTGTTATGAACTGATTTAGTTAATAATCATAGTAACCTTAAAATTTTCCACCACACTTGCAAAATGCTACATAGCTTGACCTTGACTGCTTTCTGTTGCATTCAAACAACAAGAATAAACTGAAAACATTAGAAATGTGGTGATATTTGCATGAAAGTAAACGTATTTTCTCGACCGTCCCTCTGATGTCAGGATGAAAGTCGTGCCGAAGCCGTGGAATCGATCATTTATCCAGGCGAGGAGGAAGATCAGCCTAAACCTTCACTGCGTCACCCGCCCTTTGCTGCAAGTGGTGCTTCTGTGGTACGACTTGTACAAGTAGGTACAGCAGAAGCAAACAGGATGCAGATATTCATGTAATGTCTCCTCACACAGTTATCTATGTGAGTTTCAAACTCTAAACAGTGGTGTTTTTGTCTAAATGAACCGCAGTTTTCTTAAAAAGTAACACAAAATCTAGCAGGTTTTGTGTTGGAGCCACTGCCTCAGCATGCCACTGCTTCCACCGATCATGGCGGCTCTGGTGCAGCAGACTCTGTGTAATCAGCCTTTTCTTCACCAATCTGCTTTCAGAGACATCCGACTGATCGACGTGGCAGCGATCTGCTTCAATAAGAAGTTCATGGAGCTCTCTGAGTTTCAGCAGGTTGTTGCTAAACACATTGAGTTCTCCAAAAATTTCCTCCTGGAAAAGTAAGCAAGACTGACACAAAGTTAGATAATAACTCATCCAGCAGCAGTGAAATAAATCATTTCAAACACAAGGAAGAACGCAGCAGAGCTCCATGTTTACCCCGTATGTGGCCCCATCCGGCCCGCCGTGGATTCTCATGCGGCTCTTTAGGTCGCTTTGTGCTTAATTGTGATTTTATTTTTCACCTGCATACTGCCAACTGTTTATAAGTTCATCTAGCTTATAAACAGTGTAAGTACTTTGCCAAATTACATCAATCAGCCCCTTTACCTTTTCACAGAAATTTCCAAGGATTTCTAGAAAATTTCTGAGATTCCGCTTTTTCTTACAAATTTTTGACTTTTCAGATTCTTTGAGATTAATCTCAGAAATTTTCCAAAAGAAAAACTTGAACATTTCTGTGTTTGAAAGGTTTTAAATTTGCAAAAAGAATTAGACATTTTTAGAATAATCTCAGAAAGTTTCTACGAAAAAACCTTGGGAATTTCAGTTTTCAGAGTTTCAAACATCGAACATTTTTGACATTTGAAACTCAGAAAAAGTTTAAATTAAAATGTGTTTGTTTTTGTGGAAAATTCAATTTTTCTTGCAAATTTTTGAGTTTTTGAGAGTAATCAGTAATTTAAAAATAACACGTAAATTTCTGAGTTTGAATGTTTGCATGTTTGATGCACAATTTTAAATGATTAACATGTATTTTTTTGTTTGATTTTTTTTAGTTGGCTTTCTGACGTGCACAAGATTTTCTGTGTGCAAAATCTGCTGGTTTCTCTGAGCAAGAAAGGAAAACTCGAGTCTTTCTTAAACTCTGCAGCATCTCTGATGACGCTGCATCTGCAGAAACTGACGCTCAACTCATTGAGCGACTACACAAAACTCATTTCTATAAATATGGTACAATTTAACTTTTTATCTTTAGATTCTTTAATCTAAAGAATAAATGAAGCTGGTGAATTTAGTTTTAATTCCTGCCGTCTGTCACTCAGCATTCAGACAGAGCCAGAGGCACATCAGGCTTTATTCTGCATCTGGTCTTGGAAGACACTGAAATCAAGTTTGAGCCGGACTTCGCGACGTACGAGGAGGCGTTCATCAGCGTGTTTGAGCTCATGCTCAGTTCCACCAGCGATATTCCACGGGTCGAATCCACCCTGTTCCCCGAATGGGTAAGAATAAAACCACAAAGCCGGGTCAGTAAAACCTGATATGGTGGTTAGTTTTTACATACTGGAGCTGGATGATATAAGCATTTCATTATAGATAATTATTCATTTTATATTTATTTATTTATTTTTCATTTTTCATTTTGTCATAGACAATTCCGACAAAAAAAAAAGACAAATTGATGAACAATATTTACATTTGTCCAGAGAATGTATACAGTTTGTTTTGTTTTTTTTTAGTTTCTCCAACATGTAAAGTGATTTCTATTTTAGAAAATATTTTATTTATTTCTGTTTTAAATATCCAAAGTACCTCCAAACTGGTGGTGGGACCTTTCCCATTTTATCTGCTGTTTTTACTCCGTCCCGTTGTTTTTTTTAAATATATTTTTAAGAAGTTATAAGGCACAGTTAAAAAACATAAAACTGCTGCTGTGCAAGTTATGCAACAGGTTGTTGCTAGGCAACCAAAGAGCGAGTGAATGAGTTGATTCCACCAGCTTAGCTAGCCGGGAGAGGTTTAGCAGCTAAAGCCTGTCCTGTACCTACATCCCCCAGAATGCCGTGCGGTTCTGGATCGGAGTTCAGTGAAATTACTAAATATTCTATCAGATTTATTATCTATTGATCTATATAGTTCTCATGTGTCTTTGCACTTCTGTGAACTTTGTAACTGACAGCCATCTTGGCAAGCAGTTGCTATGGAGTTGCTATGACAACAATAAAGCCACAAGCCTAGAATTAGCCTTGTTCCCATCTAACTTATAAACAGTGTAAGTACATTGCAATTTGATCACATTTTTTATAGTATTACACCTCTGTAATACTAAGATGAATATCAGTGATATTTACTATAGTACTTAATACTGAACTAGCAAAAATGAGCTTAGCTAATGTCGCTTTTATCTGCTTGCTAAGACGGATATGTAGCCCAGGTGTTGTTACATGTACTTCCTCTGCCAGTCACCAGAACCTTGTTACTCACACAAACAGTTCATACATCATATTGATCATGTGTCTAGCGTTATATATGTGATTGATTTATTGTCCAGTCCTACCTATTGATGTCAGGGGACAGTTTGAGTCTAGCCTGAGTTCTTCCCCAATTTCTTTCAGGAAGAATCCAATGTTGGGAAAACCTTGAGACCCATCATCCTTCCAGAGATCATCGAGGCCCAGCAGGAGGAAGTACGCCGGGCGTTCTGGGCTGAGACGGAAAGCCCCAAAGAGCACGTCCACCTGTTCGACAAGTACGCCATGCTGGTGTCCAAGGAGGCGGAGGAGAAGGTCCAGAATTTCCTCAGTCAGCCGAAATCCTTCCAGGAAATCAAGGAGGAGGCCATCTACTACCAGGAGCTTGCTGATGAGATTCAGTACACATCATCCAAAGTAAGACCTGGAACATGAGCCGCCTTTTACTCAGTACATCACTGGCATCAGTCGTCCTGTTTGCAGCAAGTCAAAGTTTATCTACTGTGTCTTTTTAAAAATTGTCAATTGAGTTAGGTGAATATCTACTCAGTGATGGCACTTCTCACCTTTGGCATCCCCAAACACACTTAGGTTCCCCAAAGGATGCCAAAGCGGATTAAACGATGCACCTGTTTGGTCTGCTTTAATTCTATAAAGTCCAGTTTGTTTTAGGAGGTGTGAATGCTAATTGGACCAAAAACACAAACTCTAGTCCACCTATAAACCTTGGTATTGGCTTGGCTGAAATTAACTGTGGTGCGTTTCAAATGCATATGTGAACGGCAAGCGGACCAGAGACCGCTCCAAAAGCACGAGGTGGACTACACCACAGGGCATTCTGGGTAAATACAACCAAAACAAATGCATTAGACCAGTGTTAGAGGTTAGTGTTAGAGGGCGAAATGGCTCGGGGTTTTTTTTGTTTTTACCTAAGACAAAAGAGAAGTCCTACAAGCACTAAAATCTGATGTTACTCTATTTTTCTTTGCATTTATTGAAGCAGGAAGTTGTGCTCAGTGTCTTCTTCAGAGGTTTTTGTGTCATTTCCTCCAGTGTTTTTTTTTTTTGTTGTTTTTTTTTTTTTTTGGTGCAGCGCTCCCACAGGCGAGGAACTGCAGCAAATGAAAATGTAACAAATGTTGCAGTTTTGCCTACCAGACTATCAGAGCTGAAAACACACTTAGGCCCAGTCTTTTTGTTATATTTCTTACCAATGGGATTTCTAAAAATTAAAAATATTCTCTGTTATGCTGATGATGTCCAGATCTACCTACCACTCACACCAAATTTATTTTATCCAGCCTATATTTAACTGATCAAGTTGATTAATGCCTTAATCGCAGTAAGATAGAATAATTTTCATCAGGGTCAACCACACTGATGGTCTCTCTGGTCCTCTTTGTCCTTTTTTCCACATTTTTGTCTCTTTGCTGTCAAAACACGTTGATGTGACTTTGGATAGTGATTTTAAATTTGATTAGTCATTTTCTAGATTTTAAGTACAATCAAAGATTTTCTCCTTCTGAGGGACCCGGAAAGAGACATTAATGCTTTTAAATCTTCATGGCTTTATTATTTATTATTGTCCGACATCAGTGTCTGACCTCAACAATGATGTCCTAAACTAATGGTCAAATATTCCCAAAAACAAACTTCTAATCATTCTAGACACATTTCTTAGAAGAACTGAAGCAACATAGGCTTAATATTTAAAATGTGATTACGTTAAAGGTCATGTGTGTATAATGTGTGGTGATCCAATACTTTAGGCAACAGAGTGTGATTTTCATGTCCATCATTTGAAAAATGTAGCTTTAAAACTTTTTAGAAAAGCTAACAAAATGTATAATTGTCAATTTATCTGTCTAGAGATTTACTCTGGTCTTTGAGAACTGATTAATCATACTTTGGACTTCAGGTGGTGCGACTCGGCATGTTTGAGGTCCAGTCCCAGAAACTCCTCAGCTCTCTGGCCGAACGTGCGCTGGAGCTCAAGGAGAAACTGGCTATGCAGATGTTACAAGATCATCAGGAAATCAATGAAAGGTTTCTTGAAGGGCTTCACTGCTTTCCTGCTTCATCCTTTGTCTTTAAACACCAAATATTACCAAATATAGTTGGTCTAGTTTCTAGTGGAAACATCTTAGTACACTGGGAATTAAACAAAAGTAACTTACAAGTAACTTTTAAGCAAGACATGAGTTAGTTTCAAGTCAGTAATTCCTTAATATGAATTTTTAGAGAATTTGAAGCAGTGATGTTTCTGGTATCAGACACTTCCACCAGAATAACGGATCTTTTCTAACTGACAGGCTCTGCAAAGAGTTTGAGAAGATTTCAGAGATGGCCCTGAGTACGCCGCCTGACACTCTGAAAATGGTGGAGCTACAGGTGATTTTTTGTTTCCTGTCACACAGCAATAATTACACTGTCCTGTCAGTAAATTAAGCTTGAAGGTTTTTTACTTAATAGTTTACCTTACGTCTGAATAGTGGCTTTTTAGCTTGTAAAAGTATACTTTATTTTGTTTTAATATTGTTTTTGAAGATTTTCATTTAAAGGGGAACTGTGATGCAAAATTTTCTTTTTGCATGTTTTTATGCTTCCATTTGTGTTTCTTCTGCCTCTAAAAATATTCTAAGCACTTAAAAAAACACTCAGCTGCTTTTTAGCAATAGTGGCTGGAAAATGAGTCGTTTCAAAAACCTCCAGAAGATAACAAATCAGAAGGCACTGCCCCGTTACCTAGCAACCACACAGAATTCCACCTGTTACCTAGCAACCCACACAGAATTCCACCTGTTACCTAGCAACCCACACAGAATTCCACCTGTCACGTAGCAACCCATACATAATTCCACCTGTCACCTAGCAACCCATACAGAATTCCACCTGTTACCTAGCAACCCATACAGAATTCCATCTGTTACAACCCTAGCAAAGTCCAGTCAATATGTTTGGTTTGCTGTATGCACCATACAATGGCTGCTGGAAAGGCCAAAGTGTTTTGTTATTGACTTACCATCCAGAAACCACTTGCTGCATTCTTGTTGGCTGTGCAGGAGGTTCTACTAATGCTTTTCAGACGTGCAGTGGCATAACTGTGAATCTGTTTGCGGCCATGTAATCATTGAGTTGGGGGGCGTGGCCAGCAGCAGCTTACTTGCATTAAAGTGACAGAGTCCAAAAACAGCTAAAATCTCATTATCTAACAATGATTCTTTGCCAAGAAATGTAATGAACATGTTTTGTTTAGACCATACATCAATCCTAACCCATTTGAGGAAGCATAAGAGGCCGTCTTTAACTAATTCTATGCTAGTGTCTCAAAACAGTAACAGAAATCTATCAGTTTGTTTTTAACGTCTGTACCTGTTAACTGTGCCGATGGTTCCCCTGCGTCTCTCTGCAGGCCTACGTCCAGAAGATCATAGAAACAGATATGCCTGTGCTGGAGCAGCGGCTGGCTGACTCCAACAAGCAGCTCTGCGACCTGATGGACTTTGTCACTCTGTCGCCGGAAGACCTGGAGCTCAACACCCGAACTGTCCACTGGTTCCAGCGCATGCCCGCCGTGTTTGAGGAACACCAGCAGATTATCGATGAGAAGACGGAGCTTTACCAGAACGCACTCAAGGTCTGCTTGAAGCTGAGGAGGGTTAATGACGGATTTACTGAAGGTGAAACGATAAAACGCTGTTTGGTTTAATCGTTGCAGCTGCAACGGGAGCGTTTCATGGACGAGCTGGTGGGCTACAACATGCAGATGAAGGAGTTTCTTGGTTATGGTGAGTTGGCGGATCTCAGCAAGTACCTGAAGAAAGCGCAGACGCTCAACGCCAGGCTGGACATGGCCAGTGACAAGGTGCAGTAGGACCAAGGATGGAGATTTTATGGCTCTTTCAACTTATTATTGCAAAAACACACATTTTTACATTTTTGTCTAGTTTTTACTGCAAATATCTTGAATGAGACTAAATTAAAAGTAAGTTTTCAGCAAGATATATCAGCTTATTTTATGTCAATAATCCTTGAATGGTGATAAAAAGAAGCAGATTTTGCTCCCTTATAGATGGGACAAATTTCTTCTAAGTGAAATAATCTGCCAATGGAACTTTTTAAATCAATATACTAGAATTACTGACTTAAAACAAGCTCTTACATCTTCTATAGAAGTTACTTGTAAGTTTTGTTTTATTTAAAGTGTACTAATATGTTTCCAGTAGAAACTAGACAAAATTACTGGGAAAGATTTGGTGTTTTTAGTGCAAGTGGATTCACATGCTTATATTTTTTTTTTACCACCAGAGGGCAGCATTGGATCTGAAACAGCGTTTTAATCATCTTTGTTTTCATTTGTCATCCCAAAATATACCAGGAATCCTTTTATTTATCAGTTTTGTCATTTTATTTTCTAAACGTTTAATCATTTCTGGTTTGTCCGTTTCCTTCGTCTCGCTCTGAGAAGATTAATGACCTCAACATGGAAGAGGAGGCCTTCGGCTGGCCCGTGTCCCAGTTTCCGCAGCGGAAACAGATCCAGGACGGGCTCACGCCGTTTCTGCGCCTGTACGAAACGTCGTTTGAATTCCTGCAGGACCATGACAAGTGGCTCCACGGGCCGCTGTCCGGGGTCCCTCCAGACAAGGTACCGAACGCACAAAGTAACGATCACATGACTTTAGTATTTTAATATTTTCAGCCCTAATAAAAACTGTTTTCCTGCAGGTGGAGGGCGATGTTGGGAACTACTGGCGCACGTTGTACAAGCTGGAAAAAGGTTTCTCTGAAGTTCCCAATGCCCTGAAGATAGCCAAGATCGTAAAGTCTAAAGTGGAGAGTTTCAAGGGGCACATCCCCATGGTGCAGGTAGAGACCGTAAAAAAACAGTTAATCCTCTGGCCAGGCACGTGCAGAGGGGGGTCTGGTGGGGCTTGAGCACCTGCCCCTTTTGCTCCTTGCCCCAAGTGCCCTTTTGGTTTATTTATTTATTTTTATTTATTTATTTATTAAGGTATTATTTCCTAAGCCCTCTTCTGACACATAATAACATGTACTAAAATTATTTGTTTTTTTGTTGGGTTTTTTTTGTACAACATAATAAGCCCCTGTCACCTTGTTACCTTTGACCTTTTGCCCGTGACGCATGACGCAGTTTCCTCGAGCGGTGAGATAAGGCGGCTAACTGGAGCTGAACGTAGAGAACGTTCCAGATTACAGATCAGTTTTTGGTGAATTATAAAAAAACATTTTTGGTGAATAAAGTGGAGCAGACCTGCTGCTTGTCAGATGACGGAAAACGTTGAAGTCTCGTTTCTGCTTCAGCGGTTTAAGCAGAGAGGTAATGAAATACAACAGACACTGACAGGCCTCTGTCTGCCTTTCTCTGAAGAACTACTGAGGGGAGGAGACAGCCAGGTGAGGAAAATCTGTTCTTACCTATCGATCAGTATTTTTATCATACAGACATTAGGCGTTGTTGTTGTGCTATTAGCTAGCTGCTAGCTAACGACTTTGCTAGCAAAGCCAGATAACTGAAAAGCTTCTAACCTGTATCGTTAATGATATCAGTCATTCTTCAGTATTGCTTATGCAATAGGGGAACATCGCCCATCCAAAACCTTTCATCTCCATAATGGATAAATGTTTTCTAATTTCCTTTGCTGCATAATGTACATTGCATTTATTCTAGCTTTAGGTAAATGTATCTTGAAGGAAAATAGCACTTAAATAAAAGTCCAACAAGGATTCATTTAGAATTAAAAATAACTCACCCTGAATTACCGTGATAGATATAATGTATGTAATAAAAGTCATTAATGAAGGGGAAAAAACTCAACCAGACTTTAAGTTCATGGTCTGGTTTGCAGAGTATACAGTTAAATTTTTTTTCCCCAATTATTGAATGGAAAAAACAAAACAAAAACTAACCTCAGTTAAGTAAAATAAAATTGTAATTAAAACTTTTGGAATTGTAATGATTCATTTTTTAAAACAAAAAGTTTATAAAAACTTTTTAAAAACTTAAATAACTAATTTTTGTCTTGTGGACTTGAAAGGTTATTTGCCAAACAAACTTTTCTTTGCACACATCAGAAATCTTTTGTTGCGATTTTGGGCCCACGACGTTATGTGAGAATCACAAGCAAAAACTTAGATTAGCAAGAAAAGATTTATGACATGCACAAATAAGTTTGTTTTGCAAAAAATAAATTCACTTCATGAGACAAATATGTGTGATTTTAATTTTAAAAAGTTTAAGCAAAACTCAGTAGCCTTTTTCATGGTGACATGCATTAAAAATTCAATATTTGCTTTTGTTTGTTTTTTTCTTTTTTCTGCAGTTCCACATTAAGTTTGATGCAGCTCTGCTTTCCTGAATGGACCATCTTCATCTCCACTGCAGCAAACAGGCAGCTCTGTTTTATAGATTACAGTCCACTAAAAGGTTGCATTGTGCCCTTGTTTATATTTTTAATAGTGTAATTCTGTAAAGACAAAATATGTCTGGTGGTCTAGCTCTGATTTACAGATCCTGCTAAATTGCGGGTTTGAATATTGCAATACTTTCCTATAACAAAATAGACCTGCAGAAAGAAATTACTAATAAAATATCTTACATATGCATAGTTGTATGTTCTATACAGAGAATTTCCTTAACTTTGATTGTATATCTCACAATTTTGTAATTTATCATTGTTTATTAAACTCTGAAAGTTGTGTGGCTTTGTTAATATTCTGTCCTAGAATCCGGTTAGATGTGCCCTTTTTTTTTTTTTGATCACCTGCCCCTTTAGTGGTCTCTGCACGGCCCTGCCTCTGGTACTTACAACATGTATCACAGCCCTTATAGATAGAAAGAAAAGAGCAAGTTTCTGATAAATTTCCTGAAAATCTTCTAACAAAAAATGTGTAAATTTATGACTTTAAAAAGTCAAATATTTGTGGGAAAATAAATAACATTTTGAGATTAATCCAAACATTTTTTTTAGAAAAATATGGAAATTTCTGAGATCAAAAAGTCAAAAAATTGCAAGAAAAACAAATGGTGTGATTCATTTCAGACACTTTCTAGAAAACCATGGAAATTACTGAGTTTGTAAAGTTAAAAAATTGCAGAAAAAATGAAATTTTGAGGATTATCTCATAAATTTTGTATAAAAACGTGTTAATTTGTGAGTTCAAAAGTTCAAAATTTGCAAGAGAAAAATGAAATTTTGTGAACAATTTTGAAAGTTTTTGAGGACTAATGTGGAAATTTGAGTTCAAAAAGTTTAAACTGCAAGAAAAAACTTGCAAAACTTAATCTGAAAATAAAATTTTCACATTTTGAAACCTCAGATTTAAAAGTTTTTTATAGTAAATTTATGAGCTTAATCTATTTGGAAAATATTTCCAAATATTTTCTTGCAAATTATTTACTTTAGGAACTCACAAATGTTCAAGTTTTTTTCTAGGAAATATCTCATTTTTTTCTAGCAAAACTTCAACTTTTGGCACCCCAAAACTTCCTTGTTCTACAAAATTTCTGAGATTAATCTCAAAATGTGAATGTTTTTTGGCAGAAATGTACTTTTTCTTTTTATTTCTTATCTACAGTGGCCCTAATTCCACTGGGGCCTAATATTTGCTGTGTCGTAGCCTAAATAGCTGACATTTCTGTGCTGCTGGGGATCTCTGGCGGAGTGTAGGTGCTGTGCAACCCGGGGCTGCGGACCCGCCACTGGGACGCCATGTCGGAGCTGGCCGGCTTCTCCCTGCACCCGGCCGACGAGCAGGCCTGCGTGGCTCAGTACCTGTCCCTGAAGCTGGAGGAACACCTGCCCAGCTTCGACGGCATCAGTGAGGCGGCCAGCAAGGAGTACTCTCTGGAGAAGGCCCTGGAGAAGATGGCCGGCGAGTGGACGGACATAGAGTTCACCCTGCTGCCCTATCGGGAGACGGGCACCCTCATCCTGTCGTCCGTGGAAGAAGTCCAGCTGCTGCTGGACGACCACATCGTGAAGACGCAAACCATGAAGGGCTCACCTTTCATCAAGCCCTTTGAGGCACAGATACAGTAAGAAACAAAATGGCTGCCCCCCACTTCTGAAGAAAATCCCTGTTGGTCCAGTGCTGCGTTTCAGTTCTGATCAAAACTGGGAAATTCCAACTTCAAAGCAGGAAAAGTCAAAAGTGACGCCCCTCAAAGTCAGATTTCCCACCATAAAACTGGGAGCAGCTCAGACTATTCGCAGTTGCAACTCATAGGGCCAACTTTGCATTTCAATATGGCCGCTCCTCGCCTCAGCAGCAGTAAGATGTAATGGAAACATGTTAATTATATAAAATCAGTGCTACATGTAGCACCTGCAACTCTAAACTGAACAAATTAAACGCATTTCACATGGACTGTTACTCTTTACTGTTCCGGTACGACGACGCCATCTTTGTTTCTGGCTCCGTTAAAGGATGACCAGTGGTGCCCTCTGCTGGATGGTGGCCAAAGTACAACTTTAAAAGAAGATCTAATGTGACGTTTTTAGCTCATCGATTGGAACTAATTTGAATCTAATCGACAATTGTAAGTTGATTAATTATTAGCATCCCGAGGTGTGAGTCCCGTTTTTCTGCTTCATTTCAGGGCGTGGGAGGGCAAGCTGCTGCTCCTGCAGGAGATCCTGGACGAGTGGCTGAAGGTGCAGTTCGTCTGGCTGTACCTGGAGCCCATCTTCAGCTCCCCTGACATCATGGTGCAGATGCCTGAGGAGGGCCGGCGCTTCACGGCCGTGGACAAGACATGGAGGGAAACCATGATGCAGGTTTCCCAGGTGAGCTCTTCCTTCCTGTGTTTCACTTTTTACAGCTCTGTGGAGAACAGATGTTAGCAGATGAGTTCCACCCAGAACTACAGCAGAAATCTGGACCACGATCCACAAATTCTAAGAAAACGGTTTATTTGAAAAAGAAACCAAATGACAACTGTTACGTACAAATGTGTATTTGTGACATTGTAGATAGAAAGAAAAACCAGAAGTAAATTTTCTGTCCAAAAAAAAGAAATTTTTACATTAGTCTCGGAAGTTTTTCAGAAAAAAAAGTCAAAAATTTGCTAGAAAAGAATTCAGATTTTCATTTATTTATTTATTTATTTATTTATTTATTTATTTATTTATTATTTATATTAATCTCAGAAACTTTATGGGGGAAAAACCTCAGAAATCTCAGAGTTAGAATAGTCAAACATTTGCTAGAAAAACCATAAAACTTAAAACTTTTGAGATTAATCTTAGAAATTCTTGAGAAATAATTTGGAAAGTTTTTTCTAGCAAATTAGAAACTTTTCAATTTGTGAGTTTAATTTCAAAATTTCTGAGCTTTTTCTAGAAAATGTGTAACTTCAAATTACAGTGCCGTATTAGGGCCATTGAAGATAGGAAAAAAATTTCCGCCAAAAAATATCTGAAATTTTAAAGAAAAAACACAATGAAATTGTACATCGATTCCAAACATTTCTGAGAAAATTATTTCAAAATTTCTGAGTTAGAAAAGTGGAAAATGTACTATAAAAACTTTAAAATATTTTCTAGACAAAAACAGAGGTTAAAAAATACAAAATGAAATGAGACTAGTGCTCGGTGTGTTTAAAGACTTGAAATCAGTTTTTTGTAAAAATGTATTTATCTTCTTGTTGTTTAAATCATGATGCAAAGATCAGCAGAATCCAGACCATAAAATTAAAAATAATCCCAGCTTCATCCAACATCATCATCAAAACCTGATTTTTCCTAAACTGCCATCTTCAGTTCGGCCACCAGGAGGAGCTCAAGACCCACGGATCCTCAGATACATTAACTCTTTTTTTGTCTTCTGTAATAATTTTATTTAATTTTCAGCTGGTTGTTTTATGGTGTTGTGCTCACCTTTATGTTTTCTCCTCTCAGCTTATAGGAAATAAACGACAAATCGTTCCAGAGCATATTCATGCACAGCAGCAAAGGATATTTAGTGAAACAGTTTCTCTGCACCCTGAATTAATAAGCCACATTTGTCCCATATGTGGTTTGCATATCTGCTGAAATGCTTTTACCTCAGAGTTTCCCACTCTCTGTCCTCCACCAAAGCCATCTGTTCGGTGCATAAAAATGACATTATCACACATAATACCATGTTATCCATTCAGTGTGCTCATGAATAGCTCCTGCTGGCTCCCTGAATATAAAATTAGACCCATTATTACATTGTCCTCTCAAAGAATGGGCCAAAATCATAAGCATGATGAGATTTATGAAAAGATGGAATCATACTTCATCAATCAGACACACTTTGCTGGAATAATGGTCTGGCCTTTGAAGCCCAATCAAATCACTCTTTTTTTTTTTTTTTTGGTGTTTGCGACTGAGCCGGATCGCTTCATTTAGCCTTTAAAACATCTGACTCTTTCACTGATTATTGTCTGATTAAAGACAAAAACCTCCTATTCTCTGCTCTTAATCTTCTATTTTTATTGTCGGTTGTATTGTTGTATTTTATGACTACAAGGAATCAAGAGAAATCATATTATAATTACATTATATATTATTTTACCATTAAAAGGTAAAATTACTGACTAAAACCCCCCAAAAGTTTCATTTCATGTTTTAACATCATTCACTCAATACTCTGCAAAAATATAAAATCTTACCAAGTATTTTAGTCTAGTTTATGGTACAAATGTAGACTTTAAATAAGACAAAACTAACTTACCAGTATCTTTTCAGAAAGATATTGGAGCTGTAAAGTAAACATAAAGTAAATAATTTCTTTATGTTTATGAAAAAATTTCTAGTTCAACCAGTGCTGATTTCTGGGCGAAATGGGCAACTGCCCAGGGTGGAATCCAGTTAGGGGCGGCAGTAGAGCTAATATCAGCAAAAACACAGAATCTTACCAAGTATTTTTGTTCTGGTTTCTAGTGTAAATATCTTAGAACAATTGGAATAAGGTGCCTAAACTTTTCAGCAAAATAATGATTAAATAATTTTTGAATATTGATGAAACATACTAGTTCCACTGGCAGACTTTTTCACTTATAACAAGATGTTTTCTCGTGATATAAGTGGAATAATTTGCCAGTGGAACTAGAACTTTTAAATCAATATTCAATAACTGGCTTAAAACAAGCTGTCTCATTGCTTAAAGAGACAGTAATCATTTTGTATGTAAACTTCTGATTTTGAAGACATTCATAAATAAATCTCTGACACATTCTCTCACTGATTATTGCAAATACATATCAAATGTATTGATCAGTGTTCCAGTTATTATGAATCAAAGGCGGCTCTAAACAGGTGGATTAGTCCTTTAATCTTAGCAGTGTTCTTCAGGTGACAGAAGGCCGACTTTGTAACTGTCTTTATGTGACTCTGAAGGCTCAGGTCAGAGTTCATCACTACACCCACATTTTGACATAGTTTAGATCACAAGTTTCTAGTTGTAAAAGTGTGGTGAATTTTAATTTAAATCCTGTAATATGGATAATTTAGTTGAACAGAAACTGAAGCTTGTTGATTTTAAACTCTGACAGACAAAATAAAACACAACTCTCTATATGTAAGTTTTAGTAGAACCTTTTTTATATTTTATTAATAAAACAGGTCTTCAGTAGATTACAATAGGCAACGCGCACTGCCTCTTTAACTTGACCTTTCACCCTACAGAAGACACTCCCTTCATAAAACAATGCTGTCTCGCTGCGACTTGAACCCACAATCCCCAGCTCCGGAGGCTGATGCCTTATCCATTAGGCCACTGGGCCAACACAACATGGACATCAGAAATCTGACCTTTTCATAACTGATTCTACATATGGCCTGTTTTTTTTTTCTTTTTTTTTTGCTTAAATAATATAGAAAAAGTATTTTCAAAAAGTGGTTTGTATTTTAATCAACCTTTCTGTGAGTTGTATGATGGAGTATTAGGGCCAGGTTAGAAGATTTCTTTGTTTAATAGGAGAATAAAGTTGGGCTGCACCTAACTATTAAAGAAGAAGTAGTTTTAATGAGAAAAAGATTCTGACGTAACCAACTGAGTTTGGAAATATAAACTCCTGCATCTGTTAAAAGATGAAGTATTTCCTTATTGGTAAAACTTGTACCAACGTATTCCTTCACAACATTCATCATTTAATGTGTTTTTTTGTTGTTGTTTGTCATGTTGGAGTTCTCATAAAATCACTACATCATCCTCTGTACTGTGGTAATATTAGAACCTCGTCCTTGTAATGAAAATAAATAAAAATTGTATCCTGGCTGCTCCCTGTAGAGCTGACCTGAATTCAAAGTCCAAATAAACAGAAGTTGTAAAACAAGCGCATCAAACAAGATGGCCGCCCTGGATGCACTGACATTTATTTTAAGTGAAAAAAAAACAAACTTTTCCAAAAAATAAATCTTTAAAAAACAAAGAAATTGATAAGATCTGAAACTGCACTATAAAAACTCCTGTTTCTGCTTCTTTTTAACCTGGAACCTTTGATCTGCAACATTAAATCCTTTAATCCTTCACAGTCTCTGGTTGAAGAAAGCCATGGTCACTTCTGTTTCTGTTGCAGGACAAACATGTTCTGGCTGTGGTGGAGGTTGAGAGAATGCTGGAGAAGCTGAAACACTCAAACGAGTTCCTGGAAAGTATCCTGAAAGGCCTGAATAACTACCTGGAGAAGAAACGTCTCTTTTTCCCTCGATTTTTCTTCCTGTCCAATGAAGAACTTCTGGAGATCCTCTCAGAGACCAAAGACCCCACAAGGTACCAGCTGTAGCTTTAATTTTATTAATGACATCAGTCTGGGTGTGTAGGCAGACAAATCCTGCCTAAAAGTGACCCGTTATGCTTCTCTGAGCAAGATGGTCTATACAAAACATGTTCATTACATTTTTTGCACAAAATCATTCTTAGATAATGAGGTTTTAGTTGTTTTAGGGCATCTTTTCACTTTAAATCCAAATAAGCTGCTGCTGACCACGCCCCCTGACTCAATGTTTACACTCCCACATTTAAATGGCTGTGAACAGATACGCAATTATGCAACCGCTCATCTTTGAAAAACATTAGTGGAGCCTCCCGCACAACCAACAAGAGTGCAGTAAGTGGTTCCTGGATGGTAAGTTAACAACAAAACACTTTGTCTTTTCTAGCAGCCATTGTACAGCGCCTACAGCGGTAAAACCAGTTGACCAAACGGGCTGAAGCTCGGCTGGGGTTGCTAGGTAACCGGCGGAACTCCGCTAGGGTTGCTAGGTAACTGCTCGAATGTAACTTAACGATCAGGAGGTTTTTGAAATGGCTCATTTTCCAGACACCAAAAAAGATTAACTTTTTGGCAAAAAAATAGTTTGATGGTTTTCCAGTACTTGGGCTGTTTGTAGAAGCAATAGAGGCCAAAGGAAGTACAAAAATGTGCAAAAAAAGTAATGAACTTTGACCCTGACTGAGTTTCGTAGAGCTCTAAAGAAGAGCTTGGTGTAAGCCTACTTCCAGTTGTCAAGCGTGTTTTATTTAGGATATTTCCCAGTTTCACAAGTCTGTTAGTAAGAAGAGTTCGGCATGCAAGAACCCAAAATCTTACCAAGTATCTTTTATTTAGTTTCTAGTTCAAATACAAAGAAGACAAAACTGACTTACATTTACATTTTTCCCATAAATGAAACAATCTACCAGTGGAGCTAGTAATTTTTCATAAATATTAAGAAATTATTTACTTAAAACAAGCTTCTGTTTCTTATTGATAAGTTAGTTGTAAGTTAGTTTTGTCTTATTTCAGGTGTGCTAAGATATTTGCACCAGGAACTTTACAGAACTAAACAGTGTGGTTCATAAAACTGAACCAGAAAATGCAGGTAACCAAAAAATAATTAGTATGTTTTTCACATGGTACCATATTTGTGTAATAGCTTTCACCTTTAATAAATGAAATCATAATTGAAAAATCAGCTTTTTGTATTTACTCTGGTTATTTTTATTTGGATGATCTAAAGTGAGAAAAAAAAGAAGCAAGAACAGAATTCAAAGGTGTGGAGGGTGGAAATGGAAACACGGCGAGGTATAAAACCTCCTGTATCTCCATAATGCTTCTCCATAAACTCTCCACAGTAATCCACCCTTATCTAATTTCACAGGGGAAATCCATTTAGTAGATTGTGATTCCAAACAAAAGATGCTTTAACCTTTCATACTCTCCATGCTATTTCAATTTCCGCTTCCTTTTCACTCTGCAATCCCTCAATCTCTGTGCAACTGGCAGGAATTTTTCATTATGTCAGCGCAGACACAAAGCCAGCAGTCCGCTCCGTAAGACGTGGATTTCTGCCGTTTGTGTTTGTGTCACACACAGATGGTGGTTAATATTAGAGAGACTGTATTAGTTTTGGGCGGATGTTTGTCAGATTGGTCACCGGCTGCAGTTTTATACCATCAGTTTTCTACAAACACCTGCAACACATGCAGGGATGCAAGTGATGTTAAAAAAGCAGAGAAATACATTAAATTTAGGGGTTTTTAACACCTGATAGTCCAGAATTGGGTCAAAATTGCAACATTTGTTACATAGTTGCTGTTGTTCTGCATTTGGACCTTTTGAAAAGCCTGTTCACACTGAAAAAACACCAAATCTTTATTTTATTTTTGGTCTATTTTTTAATGCAAATATCTGAGAACGCTTGAAATAAAACAAAACTAATTTAGAAGCAACTTTTCTGCAAGATACAGGAGCTTGATTTAAAAATAAGTCCTTCATAAAGATGTTCTAGTTCCACTGGCAGATTAACTTAAAAATTTCTCATGTTATAAGTGAAAAAATCAGCAAATAATCTTACCAGGTATTTTTAGTCTAGTTTCTGTTCAAATATCTTTGTGCATTTGAAGTAAGACAAACCAACTTATAAGTAAGTTTTCAGCTAGATATAAGAGTTTGTTTTACATAAATAATTTCTTAATTTTGATTTAAAAAAGTTAAACATTTTTACACTTAAAGCAAAACAGTTTTCCCATATAATAAGTGAAATAATCTGCCAGTGGAGCCAGTACACCTTCATCAGTATTAAGGAATTACGGACATAAAACAAGCTCCTATGTATGTCTTGCTGAAAAGTTACTAGTAATTTAGTTTTGTCTTATTTCAGGTGTAATAACAAATTTGGTCTTTTTGAAAATAGACCAAAAATACTTGGTAAGATTTTCTGTTTTTGCAGTGTAACACCTGATTTTGTGTAATTATCTAATTTCACTTTATTTATCTTTCTTCCTCTGATGTTTCAGTTTGTTTACTCAAGTTAAACTAAAAATCATTAAAACATAAATGACTGATAGTTATGAGTCTCTGTAATGGGCCGCTCTCGCCCTCTCTGTGTTGTGTTGCTTCCTGCACCAGAGTGCAGCCCCATCTGAAGAAGTGCTTCGAAGGCATTGCCAGTGTTGTGTTCACCGAGGTTCTGGACATAACGCATATGAAGAGCAGCGAGGGAGAAACGGTGCAGCTCCTGGACATCATCTCCACCTCCAAAACCAGGGGCCAGGTGGAGAAATGGCTGCTGGAGCTGGAGAACGGCATGATCGTGTCCCTGCAGAAGGTCATCGGAGACGCAATCACGGCTTACCCAAATGAGAAGAGAACCGACTGGGTCCGCGCCTGGCCGGGTCAGACGGTGCTGTGTGTCTCACAGGTCTACTGGACCAAAGACATCCATGAAGCTCTGGCTTCAGGACCGGAGGTGATCCGCTCCTTTCTGTCTTTGTTCCCAACTGTTAGCTTCAAGTTTACCTGTGGTGGGCACTGCTAGCTAGAAGGTTAGCTGCTATCGCTTTAAAGGCGACCGATTATGCTTCCTTGAAAAGGTTATGTTAAATCCATGGGCGATACAGAACATGTTCACTACATTTTTTTTTCAAATAATCATTCTTAGATAATTACATTTTAGCTGTTTTAGGGCGTCTCTTATCACTTTAAATCCTAAAAAGTTGCTGCTGGCCACATCCTCTAACTCAATGTTTACACTCGCATGTGAAAATGGCTGCAAACAGACGTGCAGTTATACAACCGTACATCTTTGAAAAGTAGAAGTGGAGCATCTTGCACATGTGTAAACACTTGTCTTTTCCAGCAGCCAGTGTACAGCGCATAGAGCTGACCAAAAGTGCTGGAGCTCTCCTTGGGTTGCTAGGTAACGGGTGGAACTCTGCTGGGGTTGCTAGGTAACGGGTGGAACTCTGCTGGGGTTGCTAGGTAACGGGTGGAACTCTGCTGGGGTTGCTAGGTAACGGGTGGAACTCTGCTGGGGTTGCTAGGTAACGGGTGGAACTCTGCTGGGGTTGCTAGGTAACGGGTGGAGCTCTCCTTGGGTTGCTAGGTAACGGGTGGAACTCTGCTGGGGTTGCTAGGTAACGGGTGGAACTCTGCTGGGGTTGCAGAACAAAAATGACCCAACCGTCCGAGGCCAAAGTTTGAATAATTTGAGATACAGTGTGAAAGAAAACCGCAGCAGCTGAAATGTTTCAACTTTGGTCCCGAATCGAACAGAATCTACAGAACTATGAGGTGTGAAAAAAGGACTAAGGGCAAAGTGACAAATTAACTGCGCTAATAGCACATTAGCTAATGCCCACCACTGCTGATATGGTTGAATTTTATCTTCTTAATACTATTAGTAATAAACTCTGCCTGTGTTGTAGTGTGAAGATGGAGCTGCAACACGACTTTAACATGAGTGAAAAGCTTTGAGAATCTGTCTTGGTGACGTTTTTCCTGCTGCCTCTGCCCAGGCCCTGGAGGCCTACCTGCAGCAGAACAACAGGCAGATCGACGACATCGTGGCTCTGGTTCGGGGGAAGCTGTCCAAACAGAACCGGGTGACCCTGGGAGCCCTGGTGGTGCTGGACGTCCACGCCCGCGACGTTCTGGCCACGCTGGTCCATAAAGGCGTGCGTGACGAAAATGACTTTGAGTGGCTGAGCCAGCTGCGGTACTACTGGGTGGTACGTTGAGCACAGCTGGGGCTTTCTGATTGGCTCATGGGAGAAACTCAGTGGATCCGATTTCCAATCTGTGCAGGAGAATAACCTTTACACCAAGATGATCAACGCTGGTTTACCGTACGGCTACGAATACCTGGGCAACACTCCGAGGCTGGTCATTACTCCACTGACTGACCGCTGCTACCGGTAAAAATAGATCAGGAAAACTCTCTGGTTTTTAACGGAGTGTTGGGGCCACGCTAAGAAATTAAAAAATATAAAATTACTGTAATAAAGCCATAAAATGACCTCACGCTCTTAATATTATGATTTTATTTTCAAAATATGACTTTATTCTTCTATTATTTCAACTTTATTCTCATAATATTCTTGTAATATTATGAATTTATTGTCTGAATGTTATTTATTTATTTCTTTATTTAATTATTAACTTATTTATGTTTTAGGATTTCGTTGGTGTTTATTTGACAGTAGGTTGACAGGAAGGAGAGTGACATGTAAGGTCACCTGGCCGGGACTCGAACCCGCGCTGAGGTCTAGACGTGTCGCTTCGCGTTTCTTCGTTCGGCCCCAGCGCTCCGTCGTCCTGCTTGACTATTTATCTGTCCGCTAAAATCTTTGTTTTGTATAAAAAATAAGTTTCCAAATCCCAGCAGTCGGTTGTAAATGTTGTCGTTTTGCTGTTCTGTGGTGATTTTCAGCACCCTGTTTGGCGCCCTCCACCTCCACCTGGGTGGGGCCCCTGAGGGCCCCGCAGGCACAGGAAAAACAGAAACCACCAAGGACTTGGCCAAAGCTGTGGCGAAGCAGTGCGTGGTTTTCAACTGCTCTGACGGACTGGACTACATCGCGCTGGGAAAGTTCTTCAAAGTCAGTACATCCCCTTCTGATTTCTCACACTCACTGCCAACAAACAGCTGGATGGTTTTATTGTTTCGCTTTTTAAACTCTTGGTCTGTTTTGACCTGTCCCTGTTGCCGTAGCAACATGCTGTCAATCCAGAACCTTCTCCCGTTTTTACCTCATTATCTTTGGTGATTATTCAGGATCCAGACCTGAACGTAGAACTACTTCAACTTATTTTTACTCAAAAGTAGCTGCCCAAGAAATTACTCAAGAGTAAAAAAGTAAACTTTACATTTAATTAAATTGATTTGATTCTTTTTTTCTTTTCCTGCTTTTGTTATTTTGTAATTATGTTATTTATATTAATTATTGTTGTTCTGGTTAAAAAATACCAAAATTTCCACTTAGCTTTATATTCTGATCAAGTCATTTTTAAATATTAAATAATTGATCATTTGATCAGTTACTTGATTCAACTTTTTACCAAATACTTTTTTACTCTTACTTGAGTAAAAATAAGTTAAAGTCGAGCTTCTCTTACCTGAGTATATTTTTTGGTAACTTCTGTTGTGAGCGGAGATATCAAATTCAAAAATCCATCCGAAAAACGCATCAAGATGAGAATATCTTCTCTTATGCCACGTTTGTTTTCGGTTTTCTCCTCTTGCATCCTTCGATCCGCCTCACCTTGAATTACTGCACAAAGGTGCAGCTCTCCGCTCTCATCACCTGATAAATAAAAAATGGCTTTAAAAATTCAGACCTGATGTTTCTGTTGTTTTTATTTTGGTGTGTGTGTGTGTGTGTGTGCGTGTGCGCGCGTGTGTGTGTGTGTGCGTGTGCGCGCGCGCGTGTGTGTGTGTGTGTGCGTATGTGTGTGTGTGTGCGTGCGCGCGTGTGTGTGTGTCTGTGTGTGTGTGTGTGTGTGTGTGTGCGTGTGCGCGCGTGTGTGTGTGTGTGTGTGTGCGTGTGCGCGCGCGTGTGTGTGTGTGTGTGTGTGCGTGTGTGTGTGTGTGTGTCTGTGTGTGTGTATATGTGTGTGTGTGCTCAGGGCCTGTTGTCGTGCGGCGCCTGGGCCTGCTTTGATGAGTTTAACCGCATCGACCTGGAGGTTTTGTCCGTTGTGGCGCAGCAGATTCTCACCATCCAGAGAGGTTCGTTCACTTTCCCGTCTGATGCTGAAGGAAACTGGCAGTGGACCAGAAAACAAAGGCATGGCAAAGATTCAGGAGTAAAGAAATGAAAAAATGAATCGGTTTTAAACTACAAAGAAAGGCAACTGTTAGGAAAGGCCAGGAAACTCTCCTCTGCTGAGTCTGCTTTGGGTTTTTGATCATTTTAAAGATGCTGCAGCAGCTTTTTAAATGCTTATTAATGTTTTATTTACTCTGAGTTTTCTAACCGTACTGTTCTTACAACCGTTCAAAGTGAACTGAAACACATTCTGCATGTTTTTATCCTGTAGAGACAAGTCCTTATTTTTGATTTGAGAAGTTTAGGTTTCATAAAGGTACAAACATGCAGTCGTATTTAATAAAGTGGAAAAATGCAATTTGAATGAAGCACATTATATAAGTAAAATAATCACAGAAAACACCATACAATTATCTTTTTCCTGGATGGCTTGTAATGCTGCTCGGTAATTTCCTAAATCACTTATTTTAGTTTAGCTTAGTTTTGTCTTTACTGTTTCTGAGTTTTGACAGAGTAAACCCGTTTGGACTTTATGTTTTAGTATTTCAGTAGTTTTCCAGGTATTGTACTTTGTGTTAACATTTGCACCATGCTGATTAAGACCGTCCCTCGGTCTGACTGCGTGCGTTTGTGCAGGGATCGCTGCTCACTGTGACATGCTGATGTTTGAGGGGACGGAGCTGAAACTGGACCCGTCCTGCGCCGTCTTCATCACCATGAACCCAGGCTATGCTGGACGCTCAGAGCTGCCAGACAACCTCAAGGTGCGCCGCCGGCCCAGACTTTACAAAACACACCGATTCCCAACACTTGGCGATTAATGAGTCAATCTGAGGTCATCAATCTGCTAATGATCAATGGATAAGCTGCCAATCCTGAGTTTTCTCTTCGGTGAGGAGGTTGAACCATTTTTTCATAACATAAAGGGTTAATTTTTTCTAACATGCTGAATTAAAAAAAAAACACAATTAAATTTTAACATTATGTTGTGTCCAAAACGTTACATACTGACGGAATAAACAGAAAATGTTGTATTTTTTCCCACATTACTGACATTTATTTATTTGTTTTTACATCATTTTGTGCCACTGTAGACAAAAAAGGAGCATATTTCACTTAACAATTGTAGAAGTTTGAGATTGATCTCTGTATTAAAAAACTTTGAAATTTCTGAGTTTCAAAATTCGAAAATTTGCTAGAAAAAAACAGACATTTTGAGATTCTCCAAAATTTTCTGGAAAATTGTGGACATTTCTGAGTTTCAACTGTCATTTTTTTCTTTACTTTTTTTACTTAAAGATTTCAAGAAAGTTTTTTCTTGAAATCTTTCTGAGATTACTCTCACATTTCCACATTTTTTGGTGGACATTACTTCTTCTTTTCTGTCTCCAGGCACCCTGATGTGCTGTTGTATATTTTTACCTTTACGTATCTGTTCTCTGTTGTGCTTTGTGTTTTTCTGTCAGTAATTTTTGAATGAGAAGTTGAAACTGTAGCTGTGCTGAATAAAGCACTATTAATATGATAACTTAAGGCGCGATTTCAGTGTTCATGTTTCTAAACAGAACTGCATAAAATTTTATTTTGTTTGTTTCTGGCTCCGCTTCAGGATGACCAGCGGCGCCCTCTGCTGGATGGTGGCCAAACTACACCTCTAAAAGAAGGTTTAAGCGGACCTTCGATTGGAACTAATTTAATCTAATATTAATCTAACAAGCCATTAATTGATCATTTATAGTAATTCGGTGTATATGCTGATGTTGTTGCAGTGTTAGAGTGTTATTAAGTTAAGTTTGAACTCTTTCTGAACCCAAACCGCCGCTTCCCTCCAGGCTCTGTTCAGGACGGTGGCCATGATGGTGCCGGATTACGCCATGATCGCGGAGATCGTGCTGTACTCCTGCGGCTTCGTGACGGCTCGGCCTCTTTCGGTGAAAATCGTGGCCACCTATCGACTGTGTTCGGAGCAGCTGTCCTCCCAGAGTCACTACGACTACGGCATGAGAGCCGTAAAGTCTGTGCTGACCGCGGCAGGAAACCTGAAGGTTGGTCCCGGCGTCCTGCTGTTGGTCTAATGAAACATTTAACAGCTCTGAAGAACAACTGAAATGTTAAGTTAGATTATAGTCATGTGGGTTTATTTATAATAATTATTAACACAAACATGAACTTTTTTCAGAAGTTTCTGTTTTAGATGAGCGAAAAGACTAATACTGATGATCGTTCCTAAGCTTAACCGATAAATCTTGGTTTCAAGATTTGTATTAGAAAATGTTGTCTTAAGTCTTCTTTTCTCCTGTCTGAATTTATTTCGTAATTATGCCATTTGTGTATTTTTTATTTTTTATTTTAGTCTTTATGTGGAAGCAAAAGCTGGAAATGTCCACCAAAGTGGGCGGAGCCTAGAGACGCGGAGGGGGCGTGGCTAAAATTGGGCCTGACCGCAGCGGGTTAAGCAGGGCCGCGTTGATACCCCACTGACTTTACTGCTATATTTAGCAACTTTTAAGACAACTTCAGGGACTTTTTGAAACAAACAAAAAATTGACTGCCGATAAATATTGACATTAATCTCAGGAATTTTCTAGAAAAAACTTTCTACTTCTTCTAGCAACAATTTGCTAGAAAAAAATATTTTAAAAAATTCTAGAAAAACATGGAAAAAAGTCGAAAATATTTTACGTTTGGAAATTTTCCATGTTTTTGCCATAACATTTTTTTCCTAGAAATTTTCTGAGATTTTTCGGCAGAAATTTACTCCTCCTTTTTTTTCCGTAGCTAAAGTGTATGGCATATTTCTCATTCATAATACATGTGTTTATATCACGTCTTCACAGTGTCCCTGTTTTGTTCTCCATTGGTTTTGTTTTGTTCCTTCCCCTGTTTTCTCGCCCGTGTTTCTCTCATCCCGCTCCCTCCTCCCTCTGCAGCTGGCTTTCCCAGATGACAACGAAGACACTCTGCTGCTGAGATCCATCATCGACGTCAATCTGCCGAAGTTCCTGTCCCACGATCTGCAGCTTTTTGAGGTTTTTTGAGCTCACCGTTCTCCTGATTAACGGAGAAGTTCACTGTCAGTTCTGC
This sequence comes from Poecilia mexicana, assembly GCF_051168715.1. Classification (NCBI taxonomy): domain Eukaryota; kingdom Metazoa; phylum Chordata; class Actinopteri; order Cyprinodontiformes; family Poeciliidae; genus Poecilia; species Poecilia mexicana. The sequence continues at coordinate 55,043,838 of NW_028263371.1, forward strand.
GTTTCTCACCCGTAACCTCCATTCACGACGTCCATCCATCATGATTTATCTCCCAATTGTTTCGTGGGATTCTTAACTAAGCGTTAAAATAGCCACATGTATGTTGACACAGAGCCTCTAGTAAAGACTCATTTCACAGGCAGGGAGTTTTGCTTCAGCAATAAGTAGTAAAGTGTTTATTTTCTTACTTAAAAAAGGAATTAATTTAGAGGCTTATTTGCATCTTTTAATGTATTTTTGATGTTGCATAAAAAAAGATTAAGTTGTTTGATGACAAGTCTGAATTTGTCAAATTTTTACCTGATTTGCCAAAATAAGCGATTACTAAAGTAATCCTTTTTTAGTGTTAATCATAGAAAATTAACTGTTATTTTTACCCGTCTGTTGCAGCGATGTGTTTCTGAAACAGTGTTGTGCTTCATTCCATATTTAGTAACTGAGTAACTGACCTTCCCGTTGCAGGGTATTACCTCCGATCTCTTCCCGGGTGTGAAGCTCCCGGATCGAGACTACAACATTCTCCTGAACGCCATCACAGAAAACTGCCAGACCATGAACCTGCAGGTCACCAACTTCTTTGCTGAGAAAATCTTGCAGATCTATGAGATGATGATCGTGCGGCACGGCTTCATGGTGGTGGGCGAACCGTTCGGAGGGAAAACCTCGGCCTACCGCGTGCTGGCTGCAGCGCTTCAGGACATCTTTACCCAGGTGGGAGGCCGTCTGTGCAGCAGCTGGACCAGAACTGCAGGTCCAGTCAAGATTTTAAGAAGGTTCCCAAACCATGCAAGCATGACGACCTTCTTCTGTGGGCGACAATTAGGACCACTAAAAAAAAGAATTCTGACATTTTTCCAAATTTTTTTCAGAATTTTGTCTTCAATCTTATAATTCTGACTTTAATCCTCTGAGATCAAAACTCAGAATTCAAAGAAAAAAGTTATTATTTTGAGAAAAACATTGAACTTTGAGATTCAAATTGAAACTTTGAGGAAAAAAAGATTTCTGAGAAAAAGTCAAAATTTGGAGAAAAGCCAGAATTCTGAGAAAAGTCAGAATTTTCTTTTATAATATTTTCAGATTCCCTAATTCTCATCTGGATTATTCCCAAACCTTCTTGTTGAACCCAGAGAGTTTTTTTTATTTTTTATCACATCCTGTTTGGAGCGCTGCGGTCTCCGTCCAGCCGTTATCGATCTCTCAGCACCGCCCAGAACCAGCTGACTGGATTTATATGGCGAGGAGGAGGAAGATGAAGGCCTGTGGAGAATCCTCATCCTCCCTGTGGCTGTGTTCAGCTCTGCCCTCCTTCGTCTCTCGTTGTTTAGAAGCAGTTTGCTCTGTCTTGGTGTTTTAGCTACATATCGGTTTTATTCCACTTTAGTGTCTGTAGTTGTTCCTCTTTCTGTTGGTTGGTTTCTCATGTTTTCATGTCTTTCATCGCTTTAGGGTCTGATGGATGAGAACCAGGTCCAGATCACAGTCATCAACCCCAAATCTATCACCATGGGCCAGCTGTACGGCCAGTTTGACCCGGTTTCCCATGAGTGGTCCGACGGCATCCTGGCTGTCAGCTTCAGGGTCTTCGCCTCCTCCAAGGTAAAAACATCGCCTGTCATGTTAGCTAATACCTGCAGCCTCAGATATGAGGTCAGTCAGTGGGTGTTAGCAACAATCGATACCACAAAAACACTGGAGAATCAAAAACTATCAGTGGTGCACACTGCTAACGAATAAGCTAGCTGTGCTAACCCTAAAGCACTAATAGTAAACTTTGGTTCTGCTAATGCTAAAGCACTACACCAACACCGTATCTATCGGAAGCTAATGCTAAAGCATTGCACCAACACCGTATCTATGAGAAGCTAATGCTAAAGCATTGCACCAACACCTTATCTATCAGAAGCTAATGCTAAAGCATTGCACCAACACCGTATCTATCAGAAGCTAATGCTAAAGCATTGCACCAACACCGTATCTATCAGAAGCTAATGCTAAAGCACTGCACCAACACCGTATCTATCGGAAGCTAATGCTAAAGCATTGCACCAACACCGTATCTATCGAAAGCTAATGCTAAAGCATTGCACCAACACCATATCTATCGGAAGCTAATGCTAAAGCATTGCACCAACACCGTATCTATCGAAAGCTAATGCTAAAGCATTGCACCAACACCGTATCTATCGAAAGCTAATGCTAAAGCATTGCACCAACACCGTATCTATCGGAAGCTAATGCTAAAGCATTGCACCAACACGGTACCTAACTGAAAAACAACCTGGAGATGCAGGTACTATTAATTTAGTGCAGTGCGCCAAAGCAAATGGAAAAATAATGCATAATAACCGATAAAGAACAACTCAAAACCACTTTTTTTAGGTCTCTGTGTCGGCTACACTACACACAGACTTGTTGCCATAGCAACTGACACTAACACCACTTTATGTTTTGGGATTTGAGATCATTCAAACATTTCTCACACAAAGAACAGAACATTCAGTCCGTTACAGTTTCTAGACTTGATGTTTATTTTATGATTATTAATAAGTGATTGCTGTGATAGATTAGCTAATGCTGTTATTGGCTAAGCTAACTTAATAGTTGATTAGCTAATTTAAACTAGGATCTGTTGGTGTGAAGGTCGCCTTTTTTATTTTTAACTGAACCGAAACACACTGAATTCCACAGCACATCTACTTAGTAAGATTGTCATAGTCAGGCTAGCATAACTGAACTACTTCCCTCTCCCTTGCCTTTTAATTAAAACTTTTTCCTGATCTTGTTATGTAGTTGTCATAGTGCAGACAGTATCACAGCACTGCATCTCTTTGTCTTTTGTTTATCACATATTTTTAACATTTAGGGCTTTATTTTGACAACCTGACAGCTACAACCAATGCTAGTCATGATTAGTGAGCAGCTTTCTCCCATCCATCAGGGAGGTGGGGGCGGGATTTTACACGAGATGACATGCTGCAAGGCGTCCAGCTAAAGTTAGCATGTTTGTTTTGATAGCACTCACTGATAATTCAATGTATAAGTAAGACAAATTTGCTTATGTAGCATCTTTCACAGATAAAACTCACAAAAGCATCAGTTTTAGTTGTTATTAAAGTCCTTAACGGTTTCCATCCAAATCAGAGCAACATGAGAATCAGTTTTCAGTTCTCCTCACAGACGGACTGAGGAAGCAGTTTCCCTGTTTTTGTTTTTGTTTTTTTTGTGTTCAGCTGACGCCTGAAGGCAACTTTTTCTGGCGCTGAAACGCTCGGGCAGCGATTCCGCCTAGCAGAGTTCAGTGGTGATGAAGAATCAGTCGATGCAGCACACAGTATGATTCCTTTATAATGAGCAACTCAGGAGTGAATCACACAGAGGCTGAGCAGCGCCGCTGATACGCAGCAGCGCCTCCTCCACGTCAGAGCGCCACTTCTGGATGGATTATTGCTTAAAAGAGTTGACATTTCAATTAAAAGCGAGCGGGAAGAACGACCGCGCTGACGGCCGAACAATAGAAACATTTGGTTGTCTTGTTAAAATGTGATCTTTAATAACTCTGTTTCCAGATCTGCAGGCAGTTTCAGACGCGCTGATGGAAAATCATTTCCTCGTCCTGTTCTTGAATTGTTTGCGAATGGACTTGTCAGATCAAAAGAAACTTCTTTTATGAAGTTGTCATTTTTTTCTTTGCAAATTGTTCTTTGTTTCAGGCGGGATTAGGAGAGACAATTCAACAAAAACAGTTAAAGATCATTTTTAGAAATAACAGGATTTCATAACTGATAACTGATTTTCTCTTTTTATTTGGAGTCAGAAGCAGCTATTTGGATTAAATTCCTCATGCACACATTTTTATTTCATTTATTTTCTTGCGAGATCATCATATTACAACATAATCACGTCCCTGTGCAGCCCGGATGGCGCCGGCGCTGCCCGGCCCATTTGTCTGCATGATAACGCATTAATTTAAGGTTCTGGAGGATCAACGGCTCCGTCAGCTTCCATTAAATCACCTTAGGTGTGTTTCTGTCCGTCACCTTGTTGACGACTCTCAGGAGCTGAAACGAGTGTTTGGAAGTCGGCGGCGCTGTTTGAGGAAGAGAAAGGAAGAGAATGCAGTTCGTGGCTAATGAAGGATGTTGGACCGGCGGCGCTCTGACGGGCGTCTAAAGACCGAAAACCACGACTCTAAACGATCAGCAATGACTTTATGTCACTTTCATCAAACTTGTATATCTATGACGGCGGATTAGGGTCATTCTAGATTCATGATTTTGTAAATTATGTTAATTTAATGCAAAGTCGGCATTTTTAATGTACTTTCAATGCAACTTTTAGAGCAACTTTGCATTAAAAGTGTAATTATTTACCGAATGACACTTCATGACAACTGTCATAAACATTCATAAAGACTCCTTCATGTTCATGACAGGCGTCATGTCAGTCTTATGCAAACCCCTTCAAATAAAGTGTTGCCTTACTTTCTTTACTGCTCCTGTTTTTTATCTGCAGTGACTCTTTTACACTGTTGTAGGCACCAGATCAGTCTGAACGATTTTTTAAAACCTGTTCTGGTTCTGCACTACTTCACTGCAAAAACACTAAATTTGACCAAGTATTGTTCACTAGTTTCTATTGCAAAGATTTTATTACATTTGCATTAAGACAAAACTAACTTACAAATAACTTTTCAGCAAGATAAAGGAGCTTGTTGTAAGTAAATAATTCCCTTATATTGATAAAAAATATTAGTTCATTGGCAGATTATTTCACTTGTAAAATTTTTTCCATGCCATAACTGAAATGTTTAGATGAATATATTTGAGCCTTTATGATGGAAATGAAGCTCAGGACCAAAGCTGACCTCTGACCTCCTGTCCGGCAGAGCCCTGACAGGAAGTGGCTGATCTTTGACGGTCCGGTCGACGCCGTGTGGATCGAGAACATGAACACCGTGCTGGACGACAACAAGAAGCTGTGCCTGATGAGCGGCGAAATCATCCAGATGTCGCCGCAGATGAGCCTCATCTTTGAGCCCATGGACCTGGAGGTGGCGTCCCCGGCTACGGTGAGAACGGAGGGACAAAAAGCTAACGGATGACTCCGGAATAAAACCAAAAATACTGTAAATCATTTCTAACGATTGTTAGACGAGGACTTTTATCCGGTAATCATTCTGGTTTTATTTTGGTCATCTGGTTCCATTTACTTCCTGTTTGCTTCCTGTTTACTTCCTGTTTTCATGCTGCTATTTTTATTTTGTTGTCACCTTTAAACTTGGTGTTTGATCTACTCAAGTCCTGATAGCCAAAATCTTTTTATTTTTTTTGTGAAAACCAATTTTCTAAGTCTGACCTTTATAATTTTCTTTTCTTTTTTTCAATGTTTTTTCTAAAGGGAATAATTTTAAAAATGCGACGTCCAAAATTGCATTTTTTTGTTAAGTATTTCTGACTTAAAAAAATATTTTTCTTTCATTACCGCAGCAAACATCCAACAGTGGAAAAAAACATTTTGTATTTTTTTCTTGCTTGGGTCCTGAAAGACCAGCAAAAATAATAATAAAATAATCTGTTGTATGTTTTTCAGTCTTTTTTTATTCCTATCCAACAAACAGGAACAGATTTTTAATTATGTCCTGTATGACAAATGGAAAAATTCTGTAATTTTTCTAACTTAAAATTAAAGACATTTTTTCCACTTTTTTGCAATAAAAATGAAAGAAATATATTTTTATAGCCAGAGATGCTTTTTATTAATGATGAGCAAGGAAAGAAAACAAACTAATTTGACAATGTTTCAATCTAGACTCTTTTTTAAAACTTTCACACAACTTTTAAATTTGAGAGGAAAGGAAAATAATATTTTTGCAAATATAAAATATAATTAGAATATTATATTTTAAAAGTTATAAAACTATCAGTTCCCAACTAAAACCTGTAGTTACTGTCAGTCTTATTTTAATCGATCAAAGGTCTCGGTGCTCCTTCTGGGCTTCCGTACTGATTTTTCTTTCACTTTAACTCGTTTCATTCCCTCTCCTTATATCCTCCATCTATGGATTTTTAGATTTTTCTCAATAAATCATCTCCAATATAATCCCACTTTGCTGCTGTCTGCGTTCGACCCTCCATAACGCTGCAAATGATCACAATCGCAGACTTCATAAGCTGAAAACAGCATTTCCAATACATGTTACATAACTCTGCTCTCCAGTCTGTTTCTTCCTGAAGATAACTGGGTTTTTATTAGACGTTTGTGTTTTTTTAAAGTCTGGAGTCGGTTTGTTTTATCCGTCTCACTGCAGAGTTTTCAGTCTGTAAACTCTCGCCTGTAAACAAAAGCAGCCAAAGTGTTTTACCTGCTGTGTTGCTGACAGGTGTCTCGCTGCGGGATGATCTACCTGGAGCCCCACATGCTCGGCTGGAGGCCTCACATGCTGTCTTGGCTCAACACTCTGCCGACTTCGCTCAACGATGAGCACAAAGCGCTGATCACCGGCCTCTTCGACCGCGTCCTGCCGGCCTGCCTGGAGCTCATCCGGAAGGCCACCAAGGTGCTGCAGCTGCAACCAAACAGAAAAATAACCTTTTCTCCCAAGCAGATTTGTTTAAATCTACTGAACGTTTAGCTTCTGGTGCAGCAGGTAACTGAATATTTCATCAGCAGAACCAAACTCGGCTGCTGAAAAATTCAAGATGATCGTCAAAGAAAATTTGTTTTTGCATTAGAAATTCATCACAGATTAATATTTTTATTGTCAGATCAAACATTATAGGACTGACTGGAATCACATTCACTGATAATGTTTTGATTTTTCAAGATGGCCGCTGTGGTTCACATGTAAAATTAATTTCTTGATTAAAATCACAAATTATATGAATGTGTTTGGTGTGAAATCATATTTGAGCCATATAAAACATTTATATTTTTCTCTGGTGGAGATTTTTCACCTCCAAACACAGAAAAGACATAGTGGAAGCTAATGCTAAACCGTTTAGCACAGGGGTCTCAAACTCCAGTCCTCGAGGGCCGATGTCCTGCAACTTTTAGATGTGCCTCTGCTGCACCACACCTGAATAAAATAATTAGGTCATTAGCAAGGCTCTGGAGAACATATCTACACAAGGAGGAGGTAATTAAGCTATTTCATTCAAGTGTTTTGTACCTGTGGCACATCTAAAAGCTGCAGGACAGCGGCCCTTGAGGACTGGAGTTTGACACCCCTGGTTTAGCACATACAACATTAAACTGCTACACAAAAAGTACATTTTTGCAGAAGTTAACACCAGTAAGACGAGTGTTTCTCAGTCTGTCGCACGTCTTTCCCACCTTCTGGAAACAATTAGTTTCAAAGGCTCCAACAAGACGTCCATCTTGAAAATTGTCAGTCAAACTCAAGTGGGGAAAATGAAAAGCTGATTTTTTGCTTGTATCCAGACTTGAACGGTTGTTACAGGAATGTGCTGCTGTGTTCAGCTGCAGGCTGAGTCGGTTTGTGAGTTTGGTCAGACACCCAGACTCTGTAACGAGCTCCGGGTCTCACCGGATGTTCAGGCAGCAGAGCGTGTTGGCGGTTTCTAATTGTGTTGTCTGACTGCAGGAGCTGTCCCCGACCTCTGACACCAACCTGGTCAAGTCCCTGATGAATCTGATGGACTGCATGATGGATGAGTTTCACGACGAAGGAAAAATGAAGACCATAAGCCAAGACGATGTTCTCTCCTGGCTGGAGGTTTGTGTCGATGTCTCAAATTTTCTTTAAAGTTTCACAAAGCAGCCTGATAAATTGAACTTAATCAGCTTCCTGGTTTATGCAGAACGTCTCAAAAGTGTTAGAATGTAAATGTTTTATTTGGAAAAAGATGAGACCTCGATGAATAGTATGAAAACTGTCAGCCTTAATGTGACGGATTCGCCCTAGTTGACATTCAGATTCAGTATTTAATATTATCCTGATGAAGGCTGATGGATGGGTTTTATTTTACTGATAGAAACAGAAAAAGGTTTTACAGTTACTTCATTTGTCAAAGACAAATATTTCAAAGGGCCAGTATTATGTATTTTCGAGGCACGTAATTCTATATTATTACATAATATAATATGGAATGTTATATTACGCTTATATAATAATAAAAGTAACTATTTTACCTTCAGTTGTTATAAAAAGTCTTTATACATTAATATTAAAATAAATTTGACACCTTGAAATTGGGCCTCTGTCTCTTTAAAAACTCCTGCTCTTTCTGAAGCTCCGCCTTCAGGAAGTCGTCACAACATGGCTCCTCTATTAACGCTTTAACAATGTTTTTACCAGCTGCTATAATGAGCAGGTGTTTGCTAATTGCTGCTGGCTAGTCTGAAGGAGCTGAGTGGGGGCGGAGCTTCGACTCGAAGGCTAAGTCCAACCAGGCGTTTTGCAGATCTGAATGGTTGCTATGGAGATTAAAGGATTTCTCAAACATGAATAAAATATTCAAAGCAACACTCCAGGTTTGTTTCTGATGAGAATAACATTAAAATGTTTTGATTTTGCACGATTATGTAAAACAACAAATACGAAGAGTGGAGCTGAGATTTAAACATGGTGACAAACATAGTGATATTCACATCATCCTGGGAAAACAGCTCAACCTAGCATGTTTTTTTTTACCCAAATAACATCTAAATATTGGATTGCTTTAATTATTAAGATTTGCTCCCCCACACAGGGAACAGAAAAATAAATTTTTCGGAGACCTGTTTTGTTGCCTCCTGCAAGGATTCTTTGAGAACTCTGCTATTATCTTCCTGTGGCAAACGGCACTGATGAATGCCTTTCAACCTTCTCTGCTATGTTTCCCCGCCAGTCATTATCAAAGTGTTGAATTAATCAGCTTTTTAGCAGCAGGAGCCATCATGAGGCTGCTAAGCCTCATTTACAATCTCTACAGAACCCCTGCTGATTTGTGTTGTTTTAGTTTCCTTTTTGATTGCAACAGAGACATCCCTTTCTTGTGGATTTTGTTTCATGTCTCATGCAATAATACACACTCTGGCCAAGGCTTTTTATTTGTGCAGACTTAACTCTGACTAGTAATAACTAACTTTTCTTACACAGTGAGATGCTTGGCAGAATAACCTTTATTTGCAGCCACTGTACCTGTTGTTCTGCTCATTAGGGAGACATTTGCTGCCCTCTGCTCAGAGGCTGACTCGATTTCAGGTCCAAATAAAATGTTTGTGACGTGCAGAAAAAACAGAGAACCACAGCATCTTTATGAAGCATCAATAAATTACATCTTTAAGTCCAGAATAAGCACATTTTTATTTAATTTAACAGATCGGTGCGACCATTGGACAGAAATAACATTCACTAATTTTGAAAGCACAATATTATGCATATTATCTGTCATCTATCATCCTGTTAGCTATGATACTATATAGCTACATAGCTACATAGCTAGCTATCAAGCAATTGGTCTCTAACCATCTAGCTAGCTAGCTATCAATCTAAGTATCTGGCTAGCTGCAGTCAAGTTTGATACCAGTTTATCTAGCTACCTACCAATCAGTCTAACCATATAGCTAGCTAGCTATCAGTCTAACTAGCTAGCAATTGAGCTACCCAACATTATAGGTACTTATTTAATTTAACAAAGCATAAAATTATTATAATTGCAAGTAGAATAAATACTTTTATTGTTGAGGTATGTAATTAAAGAGCTTGATTATTTTTAGTAAAATTATTTTAAGTAATAATAAATTTGTGTGAAAACTGTATTTCCTTTTTGGAGCGGGGAACGTTTGTCCCTTCAGCTGTGGAGCCTCAAACACGGAGAGCTGCTTAAACTGCTGCAGCTGAACATGTCGAGGTGTTAGAGTCTATTTGATGAGCAACAAGGATAGCTTCAGTTACAATCAGTTTTTTAACGAACCCATGAATTCAGACGCTTTATTTTGACCTAAAAACCCAAAGGAACGGTCTCAAAGAGCAGGTCAGGTCATGAAGCCGACGTTTCTCACAGAAATGAGCTTTAATGGTCCAGCTGGCTGCTTCACTGAGTTTCTGTCACCTGAATAGTCTCAGAGTATTACTGCTCTGAGAGGAGCTGTGATCTCGTTCAAAACTCCTGATTTAAATAATCTCACGCAGCCTTTTGTCTCTAATCATAACTGATCTGTGTTCCTGTAATTTTTCAAAGCATTTTATTGAAACCTCAGAAAAGTTAACAACTAAAAATGGAGGCAGCTATAACCTGCTGTTCCAGCTCTAACTGGCGGCTCTAAGAGGATTTAACCACTGAAGACGTTGGTGCTCCACGGTGATTAAGACGCTTTTATCAGAATAAATCCTGTTTGGTTTTACCTCCCACTCAGGTGTAGCAGCAGCAGCAGGAAAGAGTTTAAGATGGGAAAACACTCCATCGTCCTGTCTTATACGACCACGTCTTACAGGCATGCAGACAGAAAAAAAAGGACATTTGATCCTAAAAACATCTAATATTTTGAGATTAATCTCTGAAATCTTCTAGAACCTGAAAAGTTGAAAACTTGCTAAAAAAAGAAAAAAAACTCAGATTTTGGGGTTAATCTTAGAAATTTTCTACAAAAAACAAGGAAATTTTTAAGTTTAAAATTTTGAAAAATTGCTAGAAAGAATCAGAAAAAAACAAAAACATTTCTAAGCTTGAAAAGACAAGTGAAAAACGTTCTAGAAAAATCTCCTTTCCTAAAATCAAATTCTCTGAAATTTCCAAGTTTTTTTCCCTCAAACATGTCAAACATTATTCTCAAAGTTTCTGAGGTTTTGGGCTTTTTTTGTGTGCAAATTTTCAATAACATTTCCTTGTTTTATTTTTATTTTTTTAGAAAATGTCTTACATCTAACAGTTTCTTATTTTTTTCAAGCAAATTTTAAAGTTTTTAAATTTTTCTCTCTTTTTTTAGAAAATTTCTTCGATTAATCTCCAAATTTCAGAAATTTTGGACCAAATTTGCTCTTCTTTTAATTTTTATATCTTCAATGTCTAGCGCCCTCGTATAAGACATGGCGATGGAGTATTTTTCTATTTCAAACCGTTTCCTTCTGCTGCTACTAAACCGGAATGGGAAATTTTTTTACATTAATATCAACATTTTTGAGTTTTTTCAAGCAAATTTTAGACATTTTAAAATTAGAAATTTCCTTAACTTTTTAGAGAAAATTTATGAGATTTTTGACAGAAAAATCTCATAAACAGGAAGTGATATTCAGCTATAATCTCAAAAAGAAATCAGTGTCGGATCCTGCTCTTTTGTTGTTTGAAGGGCATCTTCGTGTTCTGCCTGGTGTGGTCGGTCGGCGCCACCTGCGACGATTTGGGTCGAGAGAAGTTTGACTCGGTGGTGAGAGAGATCCTGAGCGGACCTTTGAGCAAAGAGACGATGAGCCTTCATGGCATTCTGGTAGAAGTCGACCCGCTGCCGAAACCGCTGGCGGTTCCTCTGCCCTCCGACGGGACGGTCTACCAGTACCGCTTCATTAAAGAGGTACGACCGCGAAGCAGCGTCTGATTGGATGATCGCCAGTCAGCTGATACCAGATATTTACTTATGAGGAGACACAATCTTTTCCTACCGTCTGAAGTTAAAGGTTCCTGTTTCGGGTCAGTTAAAATTGTTTTCATTATCAGTCTGTGGCTCCACTTTTTTATGGAAATTCACTCAAAATAAACAGATTCACACATTTTTTCACACTAATACGCAATTGTGAGCTTACTGCAAATTTTCCTCAAAAACAGTTAAACGCATTGGGTTACAGTGATGCCAACTCCCACCGAAATTTAATCTCTGAATAATTCTGACTTTTATTCTCAAAATTCTGACTTTTTTCAGAATTCTGATGTTTTTTTTGTTGTTTTTTTTATTCTGACTTTAACATCAGTAAATTGATGTCAAAATTATAATTCTGTTTTCAGTGGCTCCAGTCCTCTTCTGTATTATTCTGAAAGAAATGGTCGACTCTGTTTCACTTTACGGACAATAGAAAACTTAAAAACTGATCAGTTTAAGCAAACATCCAGCTTATAATGCGATTAAGTCCCCAGATCGGTGTGTTTCTCTCCTCATTAACTGTGTCCATGCTTAGCGCAGGGCAGAGCGATCCTAAATCTGAACCTTCTGGTTCCTCAGGGTCCGGGCCGGTGGGAGCTTTGGACGGACCAGCTGAAGAGCGCGCCCGCCATCGGCAGAGACCTGCAGTTCAACGAGATCATCGTGCCGACGGAGAACACCGTGCGCTACATGGCGCTCATGCAGCTCCTCGTTACTCACCAGAAGCCGACCATCTTCATCGGCCCCACCGGCACCGGGAAGAGCGCCTACATCACTGTGAGTCCAAACCGTGGATTTAAAGCACCAAGGTGCAGCCAAAATGGCCGACCTTCTAAAGCACTCTAGAAAAACACAAACTATTACCAAGTGTTTTTGGTTTAGTTTCTAGTGCAAGATTTATGTAACTAATTAGTTAATTGAAATTGGTGCCTGGTTGACACAGTCCAGAGCAGTGAACTGTCTGCATCAGAGGCGCTAACACTGGCCAGCAGCTCTTGGCTGCCACTTTCTCTCTAGACTCTGACAGAGTTAACAGAGTTTCTTGAAGGATACGGAGTATTTCTCAGTGGATCGTTCTGTATTTGGATAGAGGAGTCTCTCCCCGCCCTGGTAGCTTCATCCATTAGTTTGCTCAAACTTTGGGCTGGCGGGTAAACGGGGCTCATCTCACCGGGGAGCCGGCTGCTCGGCTCTGAGCTCCACGCCTGCCTCCATCCCACGCCGCAGGCAGCAGACCGTGACTGAATCCCAAACCTGGCAGACGTGACAGAGGAGGAAAGCATGAGAAAACAAACGACACGACGCCCTTACCGCTTCCTGCACATGGCGCTGCTTCACTTCTCCGCTCTGGTTCAGAATCAGACTGGGACCAGTTGGGTTGCTTCCCCTCATCATCTCATAGCTTCTGTAATTATGATGCTCTGATCACCTGATTAGATGGGAATGACATTTTAGCAGTCAATTATTCTGACGATTAATCGAATAAAAATTAACACATTCTTCATATTTTTCATTTAATCACTTGTCTTTTTTAGACAATATTAGAAATATATTAAAATAAAATAAACAATTATATTCTTTTTTTTTTTCATTTTAAATCCGAAAATACATTTTTGCATTTATCGCTAAATTGGTGATTATTTCATTAACCGATTAATCACGATTAATCGTCTCATTTATCGCTAAATTGGTGATTATTTCATTAACCGATTAATCACGATTAATCGTCTCATTTATTGCTAAATTGGTGATTATTTCGTTAACCAATTAATCACGATTAATCGTCTAATTTCTTTGGATCAGGTTTGTTTACCAGGTGTTTCTATACCTATTATGAATCTAAATAATAACACTTTGTTTCACATCCATGAGTCAATAATGTTTATGTTCTCTCAATTGGACACGCCCACCATCTAAAATCTGATGTTTCCACTTCCTGTTTGTGTTCTGAAGGACTTCCTGTTGACTAAGCTGCAGAAGGATGCGTACAGCCCGTTATTCATCAGCTTCTCAGCCCAGACCACAGCAGCCCAGACGCAAAACCTCATCATATCCAAGCTCGATAAGCGGCGAAAAGGCGTGTTCGGGCCTCCGATGGGGAAGAAAATGGTACGGCTCATGACTCTTTCAACACTTTAAATGCTGAAGCACCTGGCAGTCGTCAGTATGTGACCTCTTCTGCTGGTTCCTCTCAGGTGGTGTTCGTAGACGACGTCAACATGCCAGCCAGGGAGGTTTACGGCGCTCAGCCTCCTGTGGAGCTGCTGCGCCAGTGGCTGGACCACTGGAACTGGTACGACATGAAGGACTGCTCCATGATCCGCCTGATGGACATTCAGATCATAAGTGCTATGGGGCCTCCAGGTGAGTAGCAGCCCCGTGTCACAGGAAGCAGCAGGTTTTTTGGTGTCTGGAAAATGAGCCATTTCAAAAGCCACTCAATTGTTAAGTCACATTCCACCGTTACCTAGCAACCCCAGCGGCATTCTGCCGGTTACCTAGCAACCCAACCTGAGTTCCAGCACGTTTAGTCAGCTGTACAATGGCTTCTGGAAAAGACAAGACTTTTGTTGTTAACTTACCATCCAGAAACCACTTTCTGCATTCGTGTTGGTCGTGCAGGAGGCTCCACTTCTGCTTTTCAAAGATGTACTGTCATACAATTGTGGCTCTGTTGCCAGCCATTTTCACGTGCGAGTGTAAACGTTGACTTTGGGGCCAGCAGCAGCTTCTTTGGATTTAAAGTGACAAGATGCCCGAAAGAGGCTAAACACTGATAACCCAAAAATGTTACTGACGTAAGAGCAGCATCACTTCAATATAATTTTAATCAACTAAAAGTAAAAAGTAGCCATCCAAGAAATTACTCAAGCAAAAGTAAAAAAGTATTTGGTAAGAAGGCGACTGAAGTACTGAGTAACTCATCAAAACATCAATCATTTAATATTTAAAAATTAAATCACCAGACGGACCAAAATATAAAGTTTAAAGATTTTTTTTTTTGGTAAAATTATGTTTTTGTTCTCTAATATCGTGTCTACATTCTTGTAATTACACAAATAATCGTGCAGCCTGGTTCTCAGGCTCTCATACTATGAATGAAATAAAAAACACTTTTTGAAAATATTCTTTGCATGTAGACGAGAAAGAAAAAAAAACGATTAAATTATTTGTTTTCAGGCGGTGGAAGGAATCCTGTCACTCCTCGTTTCCTCCGCCACTTTAACGTGGCAACCATCAACGAATTCGATGAGAAGACAATGTTTACTATCTTCTCCAGGATCACAGATTGGCATTTCACCATAAGGTAACAACAGTTTCACATTTTATAAACAAAAATCTGAAAAGTGTGGTGTGGACTGAAATCCCTCCGTTCATTCATTCATTCAAATTAAAAGTTTAGACAAGATTTTAATCCCATACTTGAGCAGAGGTTTCCTGTCTAAGTTCTGACCTGTGTTTACCTCCAGGTTCCCCTTCCCCAGTTACATCGCGTCTCTGACCTCTGACATCGTCAACAGTACTCTGTCCGTGTACCAGGAAGCGACCAAGAACCTGCTGCCAACACCAGCCAAGTCCCACTACCTGTTCAACCTGCGCGACGTTTCCCGGGTCATCCAGGGCATCTGCCTGTCCCGGCCCGAATCCGCAGAGGAGCCGTCGGTCATCAAACGGCTCTGGGTCCACGAGGTGAAACAGCCGGGCCGTCCGTCAGGCCATGACCCAAACCTTCAGAACCACACAGACCCGTTCAGGCCGCTTTAATCAAACTCCAGTCCGTTTGTCTGGAAAGTCCAGTTCATAATCTGCCAGTGGAACCAGAACTTTTTCATCTATATAAAATAATTATTTAGCTAAAACAAGCTCCTCCATCATGCTGAAAACATTCTAGTATTTCAGCTTTTTGTCTCATTTCAACCGAACTGAGATATTTGCACTAAACTAAACCAAAAGTACTTGGTAGGATTTTGTGTTTTTGCAGTGTAGGGAACTCTTCCTTATTTCCTCACTGCAAAAACACAAAATTTTACCAAATATTTTTGTCTGGTTTCTATGGAAAATATCTTGGGACATTTTCATTGAGACAAAACTGACTTATAGGTAACTTTTCAGCAAGACATAGGAGCTTGTTTTGTGTAAATATTGCTTGAATAGAGATAAAAATTATTAGTTTCACTGGTAGATTATTTCACTTGTAACATGGAAAATGTTATAAGGTAAATAATCTACCAGTGGAACAAGTACTGGTACTTTTTCAACAATATAAAATAATTATTGACTTAAAACAAACTGTTACATCTTTCTAAATAATGTTTTGTCTCATTTCAAGTGAAGACATTTGCACTGGAAACATAAATATTTGGTAAAATTTTGAGTTTTTGCAGTGTAGACAGAAATTTCGTCACATTTGTAATGGAAACGCAGCAACTGATCAACACATCTGATGACAAAATGTGATGTTTGCTGTTTCTATGTTTGAGCTGCCTTGCTGCTGAAATGTTCTGCTGCAATGAAGTTCTGCTGGGCCCGGTCAGGTTCTGAGGGTGTACTGCGACCGGCTGGTGCAGGACTCGGACCGGTCCTGGCTCGTCAGCCACCTGCAGGTGGTGTTCGCGGAGCAGATGCAGGAGGACTTCCACCTGCTGTTCCAGCACCTGGACCAGGACCAGGACGGCTTGGTGACGGAGGACGACCTGCGCAGCCTCATGTTCTGCGACTTCCACGACCCAAAGGGCGAGGACCAGAACTACTGCGAGGTGCCGAACCTGGAGCAGCTGCGCCTGGTGGTGGAGTCGCACCTGGACGAGTACAACAACATCAGCAAGGCGCCCATGAAACTGGTGCTGTTCCGCTTCGCCATCGAGCACGTCTGCCGCATCTCGCGCATCATCAAGCAGCCGAGCGGCCACGCGCTGCTGGTGGGCGTCGGCGGCAGCGGGCGCCAGTCGCTCACCCGGCTGGCCGCCTACATGGCCGACTCGGAGCTCTTCCAGGTGGAAATCACCAAGACGTACGGCACCAACGAGTGGCACGAAGATCTGAAGCTGGTGATGAGGAAGTCGACGCAGGGCGAGGCGCACGGCATCTTCCTCTTCACCGACACGCAGATCAAGAAGGAATCATTCCTGGAGGACATCGGCAACCTGCTGAACACCGGAGAGGTGAGACCAGAAGAGAGCTGTTAGAAATGGTTTATTTAGTCATAAAGTAAAAAAAAAAAAAAAACTAAACGATATTCAGTTTCAAACTAAACATTTAGTTGAGAAGCTAAATATTTAGCTCCACAATTAGATGTTTAGATCTGAGCTAATATTTCCTTCATCAACTAAATATTTTGTTACAGTTTATATATTTAGTTTTTAAAGTACCTAAATGTGTAGTTCCAAACTAAGTATTTATTTTCTAAGATAAACATTTAATTTCCAAAATAAATGTTTAGAAATTAGACATTTAGTTTAATTTCCAAATAACTAGCTAGCAAGCTAAATAGATTGATAGATCGATAGCTAAATATTTAGATGGAAATTTAATGTTTAGTTTGTATATATTCAGTTCCATAGTAAAAATTTACTTTCTAAGCTAAACATTTAATTTCCTAATTAAAGGTTTGGCTCAGAACTTAGTTTAAACAGCTAGCAAGCTAAATGTCTAGTTTGGAAATTAAATGTTTATCTCAGAAAATAAAATATTTAGTGGTTTAATTTGGAAACTAAATATTTAATGTGGAGCTAATTATTTATTTTCCAAACTAAATGTTTAGCTAGTAAGCTAAATACTAGCTTTGGAAACGAAATGTTGAGTTTGAAATATAAATATTTAGTTTGGAAATTAAATTATTATTTGGAAAAAAATATTTTCTTTGCAAGCTAAACATTTAATTTACTCTTAAATATTATTATTTTTCAAACTAAATATTTAGCATGAAAGCTAGATATTTAACTGACAAGCTAAATATTTAGGTAATTTAGTTTGGAAACTAAATATGTATTTATAAACTAAATATTTAGCTCCAAATTAAATATTTAGTTGGCAAACTTAAAGTTTAATTTCCAACTTAAGTATTATTTTCAAACTAAGCATTTCAAATATTTACATAGAAACACCCTTTTTGTCTTATGATTGACTAAATAAACAAAAATATTGCTCTTAATTTTTTATTGTGTGACTTTACAAATGACACCCATAAAAATCGGAACGGATGAGTTGAAAGTCGTTGGATTAATTTTAAAATGACCAAAACTTTGGCTGGAAGGCTGACATGTTGTTTTCTTCCAGGTTCCCAACCTGTTCGCCGTGGATGAGAAGCAGGAAATCTGTGAGAAGATGCGCGTTCTGGACCGGCAGCGCGATCGCGACAAGCAGACGGACGGCTCGCCGCTCGCCCTGTTCAACATGTTCCTGGAGCGCTGCCGCACTCAGCTGCACGTGGTGCTGGCCATGAGTCCCATCGGCGACGCCTTCAGGGACCGCTTACGCCGATTCCCCGCCCTCATTAACTGCTGCACCATTAACTGGTTCCAGGTGGGCCGATTTACCCCAGTTCATGACTTTGGTACCAGAACTTTCCGGGCTTGGAAGGGGGCTCTGAAGGAGGGTCAATGTTTAGGTACGGTGGGATCTACTGGGTTTGCAGGTCTGGTCTGAAGTTTTATAGTGCAACAGATTGTTGAATCTTTCATATGTGGATACAAGAACCTAACTTGGATCCCAGAGGTTTACTTTTTGGAAAAACAAAAACATTAGCCATAGGAAAATTCAAGATGGCTGCCATTTTTCAAAATGGCCACCAATATGGTCATCAATTTATTTTTTCACTTAATTTGCCAATTTTTTTATCACATATGAATACATTTGGTGTCAAATCAAACATGCTTGGACCAGTAGAACTCATATTTACTGATACTGGTTTGATTTTTTTCAAGATGGCTGCCGTGGTTGTTATGAAAAATAAATTTTTCTCTGAAATCATCAATTAAAGGAATTTGTTTGGTGACAAATCATAGCTACATATTTTGAATGACAGATATCGTATAAATTTTCTTGATATTGTCCCTCTGTTTTCTTGTGGACATTTTTCACAATGGCTGCCATTTTTATATATGACATAGCGAAAGCTAACCAAACAATTCCACTAATTCACTAAATAAGAATCTTAAAACTTAGCTCTGATAGCGCTAAACTGCTAAGCACATGCAAAATTAGTAGAAGCTAATGCTAACCATTAACACAGCTGTCTGTCAGTCTGTATCACACATCTTCATCTCCTTCCAATTGACAACTGCTGTAAGACTCGCAAACAGCAACGTTTGTGAGATGGCGGCCATCTTTAAAAATGGCTGTCATCCTGAAATTCACATGGCTGATGGGAAATATGAAAACCATACAACCTGAGTGGTGATCCTACACACTGTTACGTTTGTATCGACACTTGAAAAATTTAAACAGTGATATTCTGCACTATTGGAATGATGAGCTTTAAAACTATGCAGGGAGGCTGAAACATTTCCTAGCAGAACATTTGATAATCCAGTGATATTTTTTATATGTTTATTACTCTGGTGGAGGAAAACTTCAATAGTTGTCAGACTAAATGAGCATGAACTTCCAATTTGATAATTTCAATCATTCCTGGTTTAAAAAACAACTTTTCTTGATAATAAACTGGACACATTTCTGCATCCATCAGCCTTGGCCTGAAGACGCCCTGCAAGCCGTGGCTGATCGCTTTCTGGAGGACGTTGAGATGACGGATCAGTACCGGCAGGGCTGCATCCACATGTGCAAGAGGTTTCACACGTCCACTATGGAGCTGTCGGCTCACTTTCTGGACGAGCTGCAGCGCCACAACTATGTCACGCCGACTTCCTACCTGGAGCTCATTTCCACTTTCAAAAACCTGCTGAGGACGAAAAGAGCGTGAGATAATCGCATCGTTTGGTCCAATATTACAGCAGTGGTGGGCACCGCTAACAAGAAAAAGTTAGCAGAAGCTAACACTAAAGCGCTAGACAAAGATTAGTTGCACAATGCTAAAGTGCTACACTAACAAGGTATTTAGCGGAAGCTAATGCTAAAGCGCAACACTAATATTGTACTTAGTGTAAGCTCATGCAAAAGAATGTGTGCTAAAGTTAGCAAAAATCCCAAAGTGCTATATCAACATGAAGCTATTGTTAAAGAACGCAAGGGAGGAAAGAGTCGACTGCAAAAACTTCAATACTGTTGTTGAACTTTAGGAAAAAAGTGTGAGGCGCTAAAATGCTAACTTAGCTATGCTATTAGCATATTAGCAGAAATGTGCCCATCTCTGACTTTAAGTGATTAGGTAACATTTCATCTCAATCCATGTGGACATCAGCTATATTTTCTTCCCTCTCCGTCCAGCGAGGTGATGCAGCTAAAGTATCGCTATGAAGTTGGTCTGGAAAAGCTGCAGTCGGCCGCAGACCAGGTGGCCACCATGCAGGTGGAGCTGGAGGCGCTGCAGCCGCAGCTGCTGGTGGCCAGCAAGGAGGTGGACGAGATGATGGTGGTGATCGAGCGCGAATCCAAGGAGGTGGCCGCCACGGAGAAGGTGGTGAAGGAGGACGAGGCGGTGTCCAACGAGCAAGCAATGGCCGCCAAGGCCATAAAGGACGAATGCGACGCCGACCTGGCCGAAGCCACGCCCATCCTGCAGTCGGCTCTGGACGCGCTGAACACGCTCACCCCGCAGGTAGGAGGCGCTAGAGGGGCCCTACTTCTGATTCAATCGCACAATTCAATTGATTTTATATGATAATATGCTTTCTTTAAATTGAAAATGTCAATAAACAAACAAAACAAGAATACATATACGTACACAAACAGTAATGTTTTGCTCACTGCAAAGGTAGCCCACAAGTTATGCAACAGGTTGTTGCACTGCAAAAACACAAAAATGTCCTAGTATTTTTAAGTTTCTAATGCAAATATCTTACTACAATTAAAATAAGACAAAAAATAACTTGCAAGTAACTTTTCAGTAACATATAGGAGCTTATTTAAGTCAATAATTAGTACTAGTACTACATTATTTAACTTCTAACAAGACATTTTTCCTATAAGTGAATTAATCTGCCAATGGAACTAGAACTTTTCCATCAATACTGAGAAATTATTGACTTTAACAAGCTGTTATAACTTTTCAGTAATAATTCCTTAATACTGAGGAAAAGGTTCTAGTTCCACTGGCAGATTATTTCAGCTACTGTGCAACAAGACATTTTTCCCAGGAGTATTCAAGAACTATTTACTTAAAACAAACTCCTTTTTCTTGCTAAAGCAAAATTAATAAATTAGTTTTGTATTATTTTAATTGTACTGAGGCACTAAACTAAACCAAAAATACTTGGTAAGATTTTATGCTTTTGTAGTGTAGGGAACCCTTCCTTCACTTCTCACTGCAAAAACATAATTTACATATTTTACCAAATGTTTTTGTCTAGTTTGTAGAGCAAATATCTTTGTACATTTGAATTAAGATAAAACTGACTCATTAGTAACTTTTTACCTATATGTAGGAGTTTGTTTTAGGTAAATAATGCTTGAATATAGATGACAGTTAGTAGATCCACTGGCTGATTATTCCACTTGTAAAATGGGGAAAATGTCTTGTTATAAATGAAATAATCCTCCTGTGGAACTAATATTTTTTGTATAGATTGTATGAATTATTGACTTGGAAAAAGCTCATATTTCCTCCTAAAAAGTTAGATTTGTCTTACAAAATGAACTAAGATGTTGGCACTAGAAACAACACCAAGCTTTTTGTTGTTTTTGCAGTGCAGCATAAGAATCAGTCCTGATTTAGCTGCCATATTGGTTCGAAAATGAGTTTGAATTTCAAATCCTTTTATTCTGTTAACTTTTTCCCATGTTTTCTGGGGCGGAGCGGTGATCTGTGTGCTGAAATGTGCAGGACATCTCGCTGGTGAAGTCCATGAAGAACCCGCCTGCAGGGGTGAAGCTGGTGATGGAGGCCATCTGTATCCTGAAGGGCGTCAAGCCGGACCGGATCCCGGACCCGGCCGGCTCTCTGAAGAAGGTGGAGGACTACTGGGGTCCGGCCAAGAAGCTGCTGGGAGACATGCGCTTCCTGCAGAGTCTGCATGAGTACAACAAGGACAACATCCCTCTCAACCTGATCACCGTCATCCGCCAGAAGTACATCACCAACCCGGACTTTGTGCCGGAGAAGATCAGAACGGCGTCCAATGCGGCGGAGGGAATGTGTAAGTGGGTCTGTGCCATGGACAAGTACGACAAGTAAGAGTTTCCCTTCAGCTCCCTTCTTACCACTTTGTTACATTTGACTGAATCTTATCTGTATTTATAAACATCTACTTTTACCTGTGGTTTTTTACAGTGTTTATTTCCATCTTAGCTTAAATTCTGTGGAGATAAACTGAAAAATAAAGTTGAATCTTAAAAGTAGTTTTTAATTTTTTGTCAGTTAATTTCTTTTAATCTTGTACTAAAATTTATTTATTTCTCAGTATCAAATCTTTTCTTTTCAGTGTCATTTTTTACAGGTAGAAAAAACTTTTTAAAAATACAAAAACAAAAAAAACCTTTGAATCTTAATATTAGTTTTTAACGTTAGCCGTTTAAAATGTTTGTAATAATATAATAAAATAATAATCTATATAATCAAAAATTACATTCCAATTTTTTACATTTATGGTCACAATTTATAAACCATAAAGTTTGCTACAAATTGTTTTTGTTTTATTGAAACTAAAAAAAACTTGAATCTGAAAAGTATTTAACTTTTTTTATTTATTTCAAACCCGTTTTCTAGTTTCTAAATTATTTTTCAGTTTCAAATCCTTTCCTTTCAGGTTCAAAAGAATTGAAGAAACTTTTATTTTCACAATTTATGGAGCTGAATTGGGGCCAAAAGATTTGCTCCAATTTTTTTATTTTTTTATTTTAAAAAATTCTATATGAAAAGTAATTTTGACCTTTTTTTTTGTTTATTTTTTTTCCCCAGTTTGAGACTTTTTTTCAGCTTCAAATCTTTTCTTAAGTTAATTTTTTTTTATCAGTTTAAAAATTATTTATCAATTTGAAATCTTTTTTTTTTCAGTTTTCTAAAAAAATGTTTTGGAGTAATTTGGCTCCATAGAATTCTGTGTAAATAGTTTTTTGTCTTGTGAATATGCATGCAGAGTGGCCAAGGTGGTTGCGCCAAAGAAAGCCAAACTTGCAGAAGCCGAAGGAGAGCTGAAGATCGCCATGGACGCTCTGCACATCAAGCAGGCGGCTCTCAAAGAAGTCCAGGACAAACTGGCGAAGCTGGAAGACACTCTGGAGGCAAACAAGAACAAGAAAGCTGATCTGGAGTTCCAGGTCCGTAACAACTCCCACTTTAAAGTGCTAAGCTAACAGCACTGAGCAGTTTGAGCTGCAGAGAAACTGGGACTCACATGGAGATAAGTTGGGGTTATAAAAGTAGCTCAAAAATTATATTTTGAACCTGAAAAGTAATTTTGAGACTGAAAAAATGGAAACTAAAAGAAAATATTTGAATCTGAAAAATAGTTTTGAAACTAAAAAACAATTCAAAATGAAACAGAAAAAAATGGAACTAAAGATGAAAATTCTTCAAATTCAAGTTTTCTCTTTTGTTTCAAAAAATTTTTAGGAACAGACTTTATAGAATTGTGCTGAGAGTATTGTCCTTGCTGCAATAAATGTTTCCAAACTTTGACTTTGTGTTGGTTTGGCCTGCAGGTGGATCTGTGCAGTAAAAAACTGGAGCGAGCCGAGCAGCTGATCGGAGGCCTGGGCGGAGAGAAAACCCGCTGGAGTGAGATGGCCTTTAATCTGGGCCTGCTCTACAACAATCTGACTGGGGACATGCTAATCTCATCAGGCATCGTGGCTTACCTGGGAGCCTTCACCTCCAAATACAGACAGGTGGAGGCAGCCAAGATGTCCGCCTGCTGCAGCTAACTCTACTTTTGAGCTTAAAGTTCTTCCGTATGCTAAATGCTAGCGTAGCATTCTGCGTCCAGCTCAAATCTTTGATGTTTTTTTGTGTTTTACTGATGGTTGAATCGTTTCCTCCAGGATCAGACAGAGAAGTGGCTGGAAATGTGTAAGGCCATGGAGATCCCGTGTTCCTCCAACATGTCGCTCACCAGCTCTCTGGGCGAACCGGTAAAGATCCAGGCGTGGAACATCGCCGGCCTGCCGTCAGACAGCTTCTCCATAGAAAACGGCATCATGATATCGTGAGTTCAGGACACAAAGACATTCCCACCTCCAGTCACATTATTTCAACACAGTGAACACAAATTACTGGGATTTTATGCCATAGATCAGCCACCAGAGGGCGCTAGAGGCCCACAGAAGGCTCAAGGGAAGAGAAGAATGTTTTAAAGTTCTTCAAATTAAAAATTACAAAATCTAAAATACAATTTACTATGATTCATTGAAATATTACTTGGCATGCTCATCTTTCTGCGTAATTTAAATTTCTACCAGAAAGAAACCAATGAAATTGGAAAAAATTGAGAATTATTTTTACTTTTTAAGCATATAAATAAAAAAGAAAATCTGGAAAATGTCTGAGATTAATAAAAAATATATATCTTTTTTTTCAAGCAAATTTTTGAGTTTTCAAACTCAAGTTTGAGTTTTTTGAAAAATTCTGAAATTAATTTCAGAATTGTAGAAAGAACTGTCTAGAAGCCGTGTTACGCCCCCAAGGTCTAGGGGTCCAGGGGCAGTAACATAAAATGTGTTCGGAGCGACAGTGTAAAGTAAAAATGATTTATTACAAAATAAAGTTTCACAAAACAATACAATTTAACCCAATTAATGCAAAAAAAAAGGGATTAACAAACTCAATAATGTCAGGAGCAAATTAAAGTTACAAAAAATCCAAACAAGTCAGTTTAAAGTAAACTCAAAACAAACCACGAAAGGAAAACAACGCAAAGAAAAACCCACATACAAAGGGGAGGCTGCGGGAAGCACGCAGCCTCCCAAACACAGGCTTCTAACGCATATTTAACTGGAGCAAAGTCAAAGTAACTAAACTGAACAAACAGGAACAAACAAAGACCAAGCTAGCTTAAAGCAGTTGTAACTACCAAAAAAAAAAAAAAGAGGAGGCAGCTTCACAGAACCTCTTCAAAATAGCTACCCCCCTAGAGGAATGGATTCAGGAGCCTTTTATATGGAGCAGGTGAGCCTCATCAACGTCTGATTGGCTTGACAATCCTCTGCTGGTCCAATGGTGTAGCTGCTTTCCTACAGCCACCAGGCAGCCAATCAGGAAGATGTGCTCTCACAGCTGAACCTGCATAACAAAAGGGAGCCTGCACAGCCTCAAGAGGCCAGGGGCCGTAACAGCCGCTACTGCAAAGAAACCCCTAGGAACTCCTGGCTAAAACTTTCTAAAAGTCGATGTTTCTTGACATGTTTTGTAGCGTTAGCCAGAAGCTCATTCTGTTTTTGGGTAATGTCCCAGATCAACTCAAAGTAAAGCAGAAATGTGAAGTGGAAGCAAATTATACAAAATATTCAACAATAAAAACAAACTAAATCTAAAACTCTCAATGAATGGATGGAAATTCTACTGGATAATTTTCCTTCCTCCTTACATTAGCTTGTGTTGATCTTTGTCATGAAATCTCAATTCAATCATTTTAGTTTTTTATTTTAAGTAAATAAAGTGAAATAAAAACAAGGAAGATGTAAATATTCAGCTCCTTTTGACTTGGCGAATCAAAACGTGCCTCTTTATCTCTCCTGACGTTAAAGCTGCAGCTGTGAAGTCTTTGCTGCTGGACGTCTGCTGTTTGCTGCTATTAGCAAACTGTGAGAGAAGCTTCAATTCTGCAAAAAAAACAGATATTATCTGAGTCTGGAGGAAAAACACACCAGGTTGTATCTTAGCAATCTTCCAGTTTGATAACAGAGGCGAAGAAACAAATGTGATAAAACTAAATAAAAATAAAACACCTGATAAACCTGAAATGCAAAACAAATCTGTGGATGTGATTTATTTTAATAGTTTACAGACTTTGGGAAGCAGATAAAACCAAGATAAATGAGATTTCTGCAGGATGAGTCACATCCAGCTCCTTCCTTTATGAAATAATGTCATTTTTTCTGGTTCTAAACGATTAAGTTTATTTAAATTACTGCAAATATCTTAAAGCATTTTACAAACAACTAATTTCAATACAATCAATTTTAAATTCCAACCGATGTCAGTTATCAAACAGTGCATTCAGCTCAGATAATTATTCAAATTAACGCTGCATCTGACAATTATTATTCTGATGATTAATCAATTAATCGATTAATTGGATAAGCTCTTCAATTTGCACTTTCTGCAGATATTTTTATGCAAAGGATTCATCGTCAGCTGAAATAATCCTCCTAAAATCTACATGTGAAAATCTGAGCCGTTTCTGCTTCACTTAATCCGGTGACTACTTTTTGGATCAACTGATCAATCTTTGGAAAGCAATAATTGCTTAATAGGGGATTTTTTTGTTTAGAAGATTAGTTAAGCTAATATTTAAAGACAGTTTTTAATTTGGGTTTAATTACTGCTCTGAGTGTCTGCAAAGGCCAGTTTTATGAGTCTGTATGCTCAAATTAATGGTTAAACGATTGCTAAATTAGTTGACGATTATATCAATGAGACGATTAATCGTGATTAATCGTTTTGCAGAATGAGGAGTGGTCAGTTTGTCCTCCAGTAGCTGATTGGTTGTCTTTGTTTTTGAGGAGCCATCTTGTTCCCTACATGGACGTCTGTCCTTCACTGTGACCTCTTCAAAACAAAACATTACTTTAAAGCGATGGATGGATGGGTGGGTGGGTGGATGGGTGGGTGGGTGGGTGGGTGGATGGATGGATGGATGGATGGATGGATGGATGGATGGATGGATGGATGGATGGATGGATGGAATATTTTGTGTTCATGTAACTCATAAAATCCCAATAAAAACTCATTTATAGGTTATTTTATAAAGACATGCGAATATTTTTGCAAGACATTGTCCTGTGTATGAATATCTCTCTCTCTCTTGCTCTCTCTCTCCTTCTCTCTCTCTCTCTTGTTTTGTTCTGCATTTCTCTCTTGTTCTTTCTCTCCCTCTCTCTCCTTCTCCCTCTTTCCATCCGCCCTCTCTCCATCCAGTAACGCCAGGCGATGGCCGCTGATGATCGACCCCCAGGGTCAGGCCAACAAATGGGTGAAGAACATGGAGAAAGCCAACAACCTCCATGTCATCAAGCTGAGTGACTCCGACTTCGTCCGCACTCTGGAGAACTGCATCCAGTTCGGGAACCCAGGTCTCTCTTTCCCCTCATTTATATCTGCAGTTCCAGCCCCGGCCACACGGTGTCACTCTTCACCTCGCAGACTGCTGCTCTCCTTTGTTCTGGTCTCTTCAGTGGGAAACTGAAATCACTGAGATGTTCTGTTCAGATGGGCTCTGATTCAGGCCGCTGTGTTTAAAACAGCAGAGAATCACATTAAAGATGCAGAGAGAGCTACATCTGTTAGCAGCTGTTAGCATCTGCTAGCATCCTAATCTGCTAGTCAGATTGAAATCATAACTGTCCAGTTTGGATTTAAAAATAAGGGACATTTTTCGTTGCTTGATGCCATCCCACCAGCCCAACCTCGGACCAGTATCCCCTAAATTATAAGACAAGAAATCTTAAAAAAAAGAAAAAGAAAGAAAAACTACCATTTAACCACAAACTAGAAAATTCCTGTGCAATTTCTGTTACAGAGCCTAAATGAAGACACAAAAAGCAATTGAAGCACATTTATTTACATATTCATCAACCGTAACCCTCCAGTGCTCGTCTCAGGTCCAATAGGTTGACTTCACCACAGAAACACTCAGGTCCCTTTAATTGTTCTAACAAAATCACGTTGATGGTTAACATCAGTCCAGCAGCTTCTGGACCATGCATTAAATAAAATATTATAAATAAGCCTAAATGAAACAATAGCTCCCAATGAGCACTTAGCAGCAGTTGATATTTTTAAATTTAAACAGCTAAAATGGACATTAATAATAACAGATAAAAACATACAAAATATAGCAAAATGACCCATGAATCACTGTATAGAATTACATTTGTCTAAAATATATGTTGAAAAATAATACTTGTAGTACTTAAAAAGACAAAACAGAGCTGATCCTGAAACAAACCACAGTTTCAAACGGCAACAGAAAGAAATAAAAAAGGGGGCGGAGCTGACGGTTAGTGGTTGCTACGGTAACCACCAACCATCAAAAGCAGCCAGACAGAAGTTAATGCATCTATAAATGTCTGGAGAAACAACTTTTTGTTACCTGTTACACAACCATATTTATATGAAATAATTCCTTTAAGTGCCATTTCATGCAGAAATTGCTTTTCATTGGGCAGGAAACGATAAACGAGACGAACCCTTCAGCATAAAGCTTTATATGCTATTGGTGTTAGCATAATTTGCCTAAAAAAGTAAACGACAGAGAAAGTCGTTCAAAACGACTCGACTGGACGCTCAGCCAGGCTGAATGAGCTGATCTCAGAAATCAGGTGAAATACGGTAGTTTCCCCAACAAACAGGAGATATGACTGAAATGTGTGGGCTGACTTTGATACTGAAGCGCTAAAGTAGAAGCTTCTTAGCAGATGTGGCCTAATGAGCCACCAAACAGCAGAACAAGCTGCTGTGAGGAGGAAAAACACAAAAACGTCCATTTGACTGGATTCAGAGGCAACGTATTTACGGTGTGAAACAGAGGCATTAAAAGGACATCTGAGTAACGACTTGACTGACTCTTCGCTCACCAGCAGGCTGGCAGAGCAACGTCTCTGTAAAATTGTCCCCAGAGGGAACGGTTCCTTCCCTGATGGCCTCTTTTCTTATTTCACACTTTTGCACTTTCTTTGTGTTTGTGTCGCAGTCCGTGACGATGTGCCGCTGTTCGCTCCTCCAGCCGGACGGAGCTGTTGTTTCTCTTATGTAATCATTAGCAAGTTGCTGCTGGTTTGTGTTTGGAAAAGGTCGCCGCTCCCAGTTGCCTCTGGGAGCCGAGTCGCCTCCTGACAGAGCAACATCAATTATAAACGGGCCAGCGTTGGAAACATGAGAACAGCATTATCATACTTAATGTGGAATCACATTAGCAGTGATGTTGGGGAGTCCGGCGTTTTGAGCCTCAGTGGTTTCCTGGTCACTCACATGCGCTCCACAGGAAGAGTCAATTTATTCACCTTGATACCTAAAATAAGG
Organism: Poecilia mexicana; assembly: GCF_051168715.1. Classification (NCBI taxonomy): domain Eukaryota; kingdom Metazoa; phylum Chordata; class Actinopteri; order Cyprinodontiformes; family Poeciliidae; genus Poecilia; species Poecilia mexicana. Next base: position 55,072,708 of record NW_028263371.1, read on the forward strand.
TATTAGCTGCTGCGGCGGGCACCGCTAACTAAAGCACTAGCTGCGCTAATGTAGCGTAGTTGATTCTGCGTTGATATTTTTATTTTATAACATGTTATTTTACACTAACACTAAAGCGCTACATCAGCACGGTAGCAGAAGCTAATGCTAAAGCACAAATACAGTCAAAACAATACGAGAACAAAAGACACAATAAAGCAACAAAAAAGTCGTAATAATACAGGAAAAAGGTCATAATATGAGAATAAACTTGAAGTAATATGGAAAAAAGTTGGAATAATATAAGAATAAAATTGTAATGATACGTAAATGAAGTTGAAATGTTGCTAAAAAAAACTTGTAATATTAGTAAGAATTTTATAAACCCTTCATTAAAAATAATAAGAAATCAAAATGAGGAACTTTGAGCATCTTCTTCTATGGTATCAGTTTTACAAATAGGACATATTTGATATTAAGCATCAGCATTAAATTATTATCTTGATAAGGAAATTTGTGCTCAACACTAAATTGCTAAGCGAACAATTAGCTCTACTATTTTTCATATTTTATATTTTTATATTTTATACTTTAGCGCATTAGCAGATTGTCGGAGGCTGCTTCTAATATTCCAGGTTTTCCTTCTGCAGTATTTAGGACTGATGCAGTAATTAATGCAAAAAGGAGCCCAAACCCAGTAAATCAGCACAGAAATTGCTATTAATCTGAGATGCTGAATTTTGAATGTTTGTTTTTGTAAGTCAAAAATATAAGAAATAAAAGTTATGTATGTTTTTCTCTGTGTAATGAATCTATATGAGTTTGAGTGAAATGAGGGACTAAAGCCTCGGAGCTTTTCTGGATATTTTTCCCTCTGTCGACCCGACAGCGTTACGCTGCTCTGTCTCTGTGTGAAAGTCAGAACCAGTTCGGCGGCAACGCTGACATGTGGAGGAAAACAATTTGCTTCGACTGGAACCATTTAAAACGGAGCAGCTTCGCCGTTGTAGCGGCTGTCAGCCGGATGATGATGATGGTTTGTAAAGACGAGGCGGGTTTTGTGTTCCAGTGCTGCTGGAGAACATCGGCGAGGATCTGGACCCCATCCTGGAGCCTCTGCTGCTGAAGCAGACCTTCAAGCAGGGCGGGGCGCTGTGCATCCGCCTGGGAGACTCCACCATCGAGTACGCGCCCGACTTCCGCTTCTACATCACCACCAAGCTGCGCAACCCTCACTACTTACCCAAGATCTCAGTGAAGGTAAAACTCTCCTGTAGGGCCGCATGATAAGGCTGAAAAACCTAGCATGACATAAGAGTTTTATATCAGTCAATATCGATAATTATTGATTGATTTTTTGTTTTAAATATCTGAAATGCTTCCAAACTGATGGCGTGACCTTTCCTGTTTTATCCAGTTTTCACTCCAGGCCGTTATTTTTTATTTGTAACCACTTATGAGGCGAAACCTGAAACTGCTGCTGCGTCAGCTACGCAGCATTTAAGTTTTAAGTTGAAGAAAGAAGTTGTTGCTGGGTAGGCACAAGCTACTCAACAGTTGCTGCTAGTCAACCACAAGTTACCCAACTGGTTGGATGATGAAAAGTTACTTATAAATAAGTTTTGTGTTATTTCGAATGTATTATTTCCACTGGAATGGAGACCAAAAACACTTGGTGACATTTTGTGATTTTGCAGTGTTCATGCCTCTCCTTTCAAATTTTTATCTGGAAAATGATTCATTTATGTTCAAAATGTCAGAGGAACATGATATTATGTTTAAAATGTTCATTAGTAAATGAAAAACCTCGTGTTTGCTCTTCATTTTGATGACAAAAAAGGCGATTCTGTCAGAAAGTCTCTGTACTTTGTGTCTCACAGCTTGAATATTTTTTTCTTTTTAGTCAAATGTTTGTTATTTGATTACATCGATCATTTTTACCCCAATCACACAGTGGATCATTGTTCTCCCACCCTCTATAATCTGAAAAAGTATTTCAGGAAAAGGAGCATTAAAGTAAATCACATTACAGAGAAGGAAGAGGTTGGAAAGCATTTCAGAAGATCACATTTCCAGCATCTATTTGTAGCAGCTCGCCGCTTTATGGCCGGCTATTAGATTGATTCAGCTCATTTTTCACAACTGGCTCAGTCCCTTTCTCTTCCATTTTTGTCTAAATCTTTTTTTGGCATACAGTGTATTAGTGTGAGGGTTTCCATTACGCCCATTAAACCGCTTTTCGAAATGCAAAAGAGGGCTGATCCGCTGGAGAAGCGGCTCTTTTCCAATGTGAATGTGTGAAAAGGACAAACTGAAGATTTATACGAGATCCAAGCTGTTACCACCAGCAGAGTGGGCCTCACTGCATCAATGGAAATAAAATTAAACCCCAGAGAAGCACACTTCTTATTTAGGTTACAGAGAAGAACCTCCAGGTAAAAGCTAAGAAACTGCAACACCTTTTCACACTAAAAGAGCGAGTGCACCACACTGCTGCTTTATTAGAGGCAATCTGATCGTTGCAACTGATTTATAACAGAGAAAACCAACAAACTTTAGTCACTACAGAGGAAATATCATGTTGAGATAAGCACAGTGAATTACAAAAGCAATAATAACTCTTCAGTTCAGCACTTTATGATTCCACAGCTGCAGACAACACAAATACAACATTCAATGACAAAATATTAGAAAACAGGTGATCAAAAATGTTCAAAATGTGACACACCTGGTCACAAAATTGGTGAAGATCTGTAGTGTTGTTTGGGATGAAGCAATATTCCTATAAATTTCACCTTATGGATGGGAACCTGCAAATTCCTCAAAGAGACGACGGTTTCTGCTGACTGCAGTGGTTCTGGCTTTTCCACAATCTGCTCCAGATTTCTGACAGGGGGCGCTGTTATTATTCTGCTTTTAGTTTTAATAAGATTAAACTACGACGGCGTATTAGGTACATTGTTAATAGACAAAAAAGGAATAAATTTACTCCACAAAACTCAGAAATTTTAAGATTAATGTCAGAAAATTTCTAGAAAAAAGTGGAAATTTCATAGTTTTAAAAGTAGAACATTTTTTATTTTTGAAACTCAAAAAATTAAAAACTGAAACTGAGAACTTTGCTGTTTCTAAGTTTCTCACCAGTCGTCAACAGGAAGGACTTCAAGATGTCTGAGGCAGACTGACAGTGATTTCAGTGGTTAGCATTAGCTTCTGCTCATTTTTTTTGTATGTGTTTACCTTAGCATTAGCATAGAGAAACTTCTTGTTCAGCAGTTTAGTGGAACATGCACCATTTTAGTACAAACATATTTTCCATTACAGCCATGGCAGCCATTATCAGAAATGTTAATGTTAGCATTAGCTTTGGCTAATTGTTTGTGTTTAGAGGTTTAGTATCAGCATAGGTCAGATTCTTGTTTTGTGAATTAGTGGAACTTTTTGGTTAGCTTTTCTCACTACTAGCAATGACTACTGCCGATTTTAGTTCAAACATATATTCTCCATTACAGCTATGGCAGCCATTTTGAAAAATGTTCACGAGAAAAAAAGAGACACAAAATTAATAAAATAAATCTGATTTCTATGGATCAAGATATGTAGCTATGATTTGACGCCACAGACATTCATCTAATTGACAATTTTTGCATCTTCCATGTCAACCACGGTGGCCATCTTGAAAAATCAAAACATTATCAGTGAATATGATTTTTGTTGGTTCAGTCATGTGTGATTTGACTCTAAAACTCCATTTGTGATAAAAATGGGCAAATTTAGTGCAAAATTAAATCTTCCTTGACGACCATCTTGGGGCCCATTTTTCAAGATGGCTGCCAAAACAGCAACCCCTTAAGAACATCTGTGCCTCATTAGGTTCCTGTATCCACATGTGAAAGATTTTGCTGGAATATTAAATAATGTGCTGCACTGTTCAGGTCACACTGCTGAACTTCATGATCACGCCTGAGGGCATCGAGGACCAGCTGCTGGGCATCGTGGTGGCTCGGGAACGGCCCGATCTGGAGGAGGAGAAGCAAGCCCTCATCCGGCAGGGTGCAGAAAACAAAAGGTGCAGTTTTCCTCCACGGTGCGCCGTCCAACCAGCTGCCTGCAGTCTCCATCGCTAAACCAAACTGTGGTTCTTTGTCAGACAACTGAAGGAGATTGAGGATAAAATCTTGGAGGTGCTCTCCTCCTCTGAGGGCAACATCCTGGAGGACGAAACGGCCATCAAGATCCTGTCCTGCTCCAAGGTGTTAGCCAACGAAATCTCTGAGAAGCAGGCGGTGGCTGAGGAGACCGAGCAGAAGATTGACGAGACCCGGATGGGCTACAAGCCCATCGCCATTCACTCTGCCATCCTGTTCTTCTCCATCGCTGACCTGGCAAACATCGAGCCGATGTACCAGTACTCCCTGACCTGGTTCATCAACCTGTTCATCAACTCCATCGACAGCTCAGAGAAGAGTGATGAGGTGGACAAGAGGTAGGCCGCTCCAACTCCACCGCTTAGCTTCCAGGTGACCTATGCTTCCTTCAACAGGTTAGAATAGGATCGATGGCCTAAACAAAACATGTTCATTATATTTTTAAATCATTCTTATATAATGAGATTTTCTTTTAAAATGAGATGTTTAGGGCCTCCTGCCATTTTAAATCCAAAAAAGCTGCTGCTGGCCGCGCAGCGTTTACACTTGCACATGAAAATGGCCGACAACAGATGGGCAATTATACAACCGTACATCTTTGAAAAGCAGAAGAGGAGCCTCCTGCACAACCAACATTATGAACAGGACATACAGAGGAAAAACCAGTTGATCAAATGTGCTGGAGCTCTGCTTTGGTTGCTAGGTAACGGGCTGGGGTCGCTAGGTAACGGGCATTTTCTGCTTATTCAAATTCAAAAGTACTTTATTGATCCCAAAGAAAAATTAAATGTTGTTGCAACTCATTTAGTTAAAGAGTTATTGTAGATGGTTACATTATTTTCAGAAGATTTTTTGAAACGGCTCAGATTTCAGAAATCGGCTGCAGATTTAATCTTATAAAAAAATATTCTTTTTAACATATTCATTGAAACTGTCATTATGTTGTGGCAGTTTGATTTGAGACAGATAATTTCAAGCTTCTCTGCCTTCTCCCAGTGCTAGCTAGGAACAACCAATCAGAGACAGAAGGCGGGTCTTAGTGCTGTCAATCATCCTTTGTGCGGCGCGGCTCATCTGGCACACTGCAGCTAGCAAAGAATGCTGTGAGTGCTAGGCTAGTTAGCATGGCCACCAATGACAGGAGATAAATGGTTTTTCTGTTTCTCCGCCATTAGCACATTTAGCAGCACGTATGTGAGTTGATTGACAGCGCCAGCACCCTCCTCGCTCTGATTGGCTGTTTTTGGTTGGGAGAGGTGCATTTCTTTGGACGGCAGTAGAAGTTCAGGTTGTCATGACATGGTCACAGTTATGTTAAAAAGAAAAAACAAAAAACTTTTTTTTAATAAAAATTACACACTGAAGTTTGTAAGAACTTCTAAGTTCTTAGAAGCGGTAGAGACCCAAATGGAAACACAAAAACGTGATTTTTTTCATAACAGATCTCCTTTAAAAACACATCTGAAGTGATTTAATGCATGAGGATGGGTCTGCAGCGCCGCTCGGTTTGGTTTCTGCTGGAATAATGGTGCTGATTAAAACTGTGACACATGTCCCTGCCTCAGATTGCAGATCCTGAGGGACCACTTTACCTACGCGCTGTATGTCAACGTGTGCCGCTCCCTGTTTGAGAAGGACAAGCTGCTTTTCTCCTTCTGCCTCTGTGTCAGTCTGCTCATGCACGACAAGCTGGTGGGTGAATGCTCACATGCGCATACATCTGTGACACCAGCATAACGTCTCTGATGGCTTTTCCTATCATGTTTTTCACTGAGTGATTAGGCAACCAGACGAGCAAGTTATCCTCATTTTATGGACGGCGTAACTCGTATAAAGAGCTCAGACATTTTTACTCTTTAAATGCCTGAATTGATGTGAATGTTTCAGGTGGATGAGGGGGACTGGCGCTTCCTGCTCACAGGCGGCGTGGGCCTGGACAACCCTCACTCCAACCCCTGCAGCTGGCTTCCCAAGACGTCCTGGGATGAGCTCTGCCGTCTGGACGAGATCGAACGTTTCCACAACTTCCGGCAGGATTTTCAGGCACTCCTCCCAGAGTGGAAGGAGGTTTACGACAGCCCGGTGAGGCCCAGCTCACTCTAGGTTTAAACAGCCGTGGTGCTTTTCCCCCTACGTTCATTACTGCACTTCACATCGGTTAAACATAGACAGGTTTGGTTTCCATGGAAACGCCAGACTCTAGGCTGGAAGTTGATTAAAACCATTTTAATAGTTGAGTTTATGCTAAACACTGCGAGACAGACATGAATGACCAGGAACTTTCATCAAAAAGCTATTGTATGGAGCTCCAGTAGTGCCAAAAAAGTATGTATTTTGGTCTAGTCTCTTGTGTTCAGTGTCTAGTTTCTAGACATCAGTCTAATCTGTCCAATATAGTCTCTAGTGTTTGTCGTTTGTAGAGTCGTTTGTCTCTTATTGTGTGATCTGCCTGCTACTTCCTGTTTCTACACCCAGGCCTTTCACAGTGCAGCCATATTTGTTCTTTACTGTGTTATTTCAAGGTATGACTAAATTTAATTATGTGTGTTGTGTTTCTGAGTACTACATAAGCGAGGATCTGTTTTATTATCATGTTTTGTTTTAAATGGCTGAGTTCAGGCAGTAAGAGAGAAGATCTGCCTCCCAGATTCAGAGGACATGATGCTCATAGACATGTCTTTGAAATACAAAAGAGCTAAAATTGAATTTTTATCTCATTAAATGTTCTCCGCTCAGTTGTGCCAGTCACATCTATGCAGTTTAGATGAGAGAACAGCTGTTAAGTCAATGTTTGGTGCACACCAACTTATCTTTTTGCTGCTGCACACACACCCACACACACCTACACGCATACACACGCGGACACACACACCCACACACACGCACACACATACACAGACATGCCTACACACGCACACACATCTTTACACACTCCATCCAAGTTTGATGTATAATCAACACAATCAGCCACAACACTTCTGTCTAATTAGTTCTAGTTTGTTCCAGTTGTAAAATTCACATTTATTCAATCTTGATGTGAGAGCAGCTGTTCAATTCAACACACCAACACACACACACACACACACACACACACACACACACACACACACACACACACACACACACACGGATGGTTTTACAGAAATCCTAGGAGATTAGAATAAAAATATGTCCATCCCCACCATGGAAACCATTATTCCCATGGTACAGCACTAACATTCTCAGTTTTCTACAGCCTACCTTCTGATATTTCTGTTTGACATGTACAGACTTTATACTTTTCTTAAGCAACAACAGTTCATCATCTGTTCAGCCTACAGGCTCCAGTGCCAAGAGTCTAGTCTTTAGTCTACTGTCTCTGATCTCCAACCTCTAGTGCAGAGTGTCTTGTCTCCAGTGTCCAATCTTTAGAGTCTGGAGTCCAGTCCTTAGTGTCTATAGTCCCTAGTGCCCATTGATTAGTGTTCGGTCTCTCCTCTCTAGTGTTCAGAATCTAGACTATCGTGTTCAGTCTCTTATCTTCTGATTTTTCTGACATGTACACATTTATTACTCTTTCCATATACGTTACTGGTGTATCTTCCTGTTTTAAAATGTCACTTCTGTCACAAAAACCTAACAGTAACGTGTGTTTGTGAAGGAGTGAAGAGTTGAGACATGCAGTGTTCTTGGTACTTGTGTTGGGTTCTCCCCAGCTGATTCTGTACGATATTTGGATGTCTTTTAAATATGAGTGTTTTTGTTTTTTTGCTGTGAATGTTTGCAGAACCCCCATCAGACTCCCTTCCCAGGCGTGTGGCAGGACAACTTGTCCCAGTTTCAGAAGATGATGGTGATCCGATGTCTCCGACCCGACAAGGTCGGTCCGACGGTGATTACTGTGAGTTTGTTTCACATTGACGAACACTGAAGACGTTGTTCTTCCCCAGATTGTCCCGATGGTGCAGGAGTTTGTTTCAGACAGCGTTGGCCAACCCTTCATCGAACCGCCGCCCTTCAACCTGAGCACCGCCTTCTCAGACAGCCACTGCTGCGCTCCCCTCATCTTCATCCTGTCCCCCGGCTCCGACCCCATGGCGGCTCTGCTGAAATTTGGAGACGAAATGGTATGACCACACTGGGAAAGTCTCAACAAGCACTCGTTTTGACAGAGATCCTCATATGGAGCTACATTTGGTGCAAAAATAACTGCAAAGTTCAAGACAGGGGGAAAAAATCCTTCAGTCAAATTTGTAGATAAAAGACACACTTAAAAAAAATCTTACACAAGTTTGCCCAAATGATCTAATAATAATGTATGAAGCTAAATGGGAGCCATAACATTTGGTTCAATTTTTTTTAAAACTGAAAAAAAATCTTGAATCTGAAAATTTATTTTGAACTTTTTTTAGTTTCTAATTTTTTCAATTTCAAAATCATTTTCAATTTGATTTTGTTTTAGTTTAAAAATTATTTTAGTTTTTCAGCTTCATATATTTACTTTCAACTTAACATTTACTTTCCACGTTTCTTTTTTTCTGTTTTTAAGTTCGATTTTTTTCAGTTTGAAACGTTTTTTCAGTTTCAAACATATTTTGTCAGCTATAACATATTTTTAGTTTCAAATCTGTCTTTTTCAATTTCTTTTTTTTTTTCAATAAAAAAAAAAAATTTGGAGCAAACTTTGTGGCACCAATTTAGCTCCATAAGTTGGGATCATACAATTTGCTCTCAAATTTTAATAATGCATTTTTCGTTCACTGATATTAAGAAATTATTGACTTAAAACAAGCTTCTGTGTCTTACTGAAACGTTATTCATCAGTTAGTTTTGTTTTATTTAGAAGCTAGACCAAAAATACTTGGTAAGATTTTGTGTTTTTGCAGATCACTGTAAACTATTAGAATAGTTTTAACCCCTTCCTGTGCATCAGAGCCATGAAATGTGTTGCTGGTTTGCTCTCTCAGGGCTTTTCAGGCAGCAAGCTCACCTCCCTGTCTCTGGGCCAAGGTCAGGGTCCAATAGCCATGAAAATGATTCAGTCGGGTGTCAATGACGGCACCTGGGTCGTCCTGCAGAACTGCCACTTAGCCACTTCCTGGATGCCCATACTGGAGAGAGTCTGTGAGGTAAAAACAGCCAATCGCGTCTCTGACGTAGTTTTATTCCGACCCAGCTGAGCAGGTTGGTGTTTGGTCACTGCGCAGGGCCTGCTGCCTGACTCCACCCACCCAGACTTCAGGCTGTGGCTGACCAGCTACCCGTCGCCCACCTTCCCCGTCACGGTGCTGCAGAACGGCGTGAAGATGACCAACGAGGCTCCCAAGGGCCTCCGCTCCAACATCGGCCGCTCCTACTTGATGGACCCCATCTCCGACCCCGAGTTCTTCAACAGCTCCAACAAGCCGGTCAGTTCGTTGGTGTTTATCAGGGTTATAATAGTTCTGAATTTTTCATTACAGTTTTGTTTCTTTTTGTTGTGACTTGTTGTTTGTCTGATTGAATTAGTTTTAATTAGTTTTTACAGTGTGTTTGCTGGTTTTTATTAGTTACTACTAGTTAAATATTATTTAGTTGTAGCGTGACGTCACACCCCCACCTCCCTGCTGGAGGGCAAAAACCTGCTAGCCGACGATGACTAGCATTAGCTGTTAAGTTATCAATACAACAATCTAAATCTTAAATGTACGCCTGACATATTGAAGAAAAAGGGACGCAGTGCTTTGCTACGCTATGACAACCAGATTACAAGGTCAAGAAAATGTTTTAAGACAAAAGTAGCGAAGGAGAGGGAAGTACCTTAGTTATGCTAGCTTGACTATGACAACCTTAACAGGTAGATGTGCTGCAGAATTCTGGGTTTTGGTTCATTTGTAAAACACACACCAACTCTGACAGATCATCAATAGATCAGATGTTTAAATTAGCTAATCAACCACTGCTGTCTTAGCTTAGCTAATAGCAGCCGTAGCTAATCAACTACAGTGAACACTAATTAATGATTGTGAAATAAACATCAAACCTAAAAACATAAAACTGTAGCGAACTGAATGTTCTGTTCTTTTGTGGGAAATGTTTGGGTGTTTTTTGGCGTTGAATCCTGATACACAGAGTGGCATTGTTGTCAGTTGCTATGGCAACGAGCCAGTAGTGAGAAAGAAGAATACGAGGTTTTGAGTTGTTTTTCTGCGTTATTTTTCCCTTTGCTGTGGCGCACTGCACTAAATTAATAGCACCTACATCTCCAGGTTTCATGTATTTAATGTAATTGTTCTACTGGCCGCTCTACGGTGGAGCGGCATGTAAAAATATTCGTCTTTCTGCCCTCCAGCGATGTGCGCATGTGCACATTGCTGGATGTTAACAGTAACATGCAGGCGCTCCATAATAACCTCTGTCCGTTTGTCTGTGTTTGTCCAGGTTGTGTTCAAGAAGCTGCTGTTCGGTTTGTGTTTCTTCCACGCCCTGACGCAGGAGAGGAGGAAGTTCGGCCCGCTAGGCTGGAACATCCCGTACGAGTTCAACGAGACGGACCTGCGCATCTCCGTGCAGCAGCTGCACATGTTTCTGGAGCAGTACCAGGTCCTACAGTCACCTTTTATTATCTCAGCGCCTCTGGTTCTGGTTTAATGAAGTATTCCCTTTCATGAGACATTTTCCCAGCTCCTCTTGACATTTTTCCACAAACACTCCAACATTCACGGCGGAAATCGAGAGCCTGGGAGATCTTTTTCTTTTTTTTTTTTTTGTAGATGGTGACATTTTCAGCATGTCAGTGAAAATCTCCTCAAGTTTCTCTGTAAGCTGCTAAAGCAGGGGTGTCCAAAGTGTGGCCCGGAGGCCATTTGTGGCCCTTGAAATGAACTTGTTTTGGCCCCTGACCTCGAGTGAGAAAACAATTGATGACCCAAAAAATGTGGACATTGTCTGTTTTTTCACATTTTTGAAGTTTATTGAATTTCCAAATTATTGTATTTTCGAAGTTTACTGTGGGGTTTGATGATTGTTGTGAATATCGCAGCGTTCTACGAACAAACGAGGCATTTGGTCCAGTTTTTGTCATCTATTGAACTTTCACAAGTTACAGTGGCTGAAGAGCTCATCAATAGAGGGGAAAGATAACGCAGAAAACCAACTGAAAAACGATTGTATTCTTCTTTTTCTTCACTCTCTGTCTCGACTTTACTCCACACACCTGTTGTCGTGGCAACCGACTGACAACGGCTTCACAAGCCAATACAGCAGAGATTATGTAGAAGTGTATCAGGAATCAACCCAAAATAAAACACAAAAACATTTCCCACAGAAAGACAGAACATTCACTTTGTTACAGTTTCACCTTTTTAGGCTTGATGTTTATCTTCGATTCTTAAGTGATAAAGTGAATAAACAGCAGTAAATTAGCTAATTTGAACCTGTGCTACTGATTATCTCTCAGAGAATTGGTGAGTGGTTGACTTTATTTTAATGTTATATAAACCAAAACACGCCAAATTCCACAGCACATCTACACGTTAAGTTTGTCATAGTCAAGCTAGGATGGCTGACCTACTTTCTACTTTCTCAATATATTTTTAAATTTTTTTACTGACTTGTGTTTCCAGGACGTCCCGTTCGACGCCCTGCGCTACATGACTGGAGAGTGTAACTACGGAGGACGAGTCACAGACGACTGGGATAGACGAACTCTGCGCACCATCCTCTCCATCTTCTACACGACACAACTAATCGACGACCCCGACTACATGTTTGACTCCAGCGGCCTTTACTACGTGCCACCAGACGGCGATGTAAGTAAGACCCTCTTCATCACTCCGTCTGGTTCTGTTGACTCAGTCGTTAGCATCATCGTTTCAAAGTCTAAATGCTGATGATGTTTTAATGCCGATGTGATAATAGATGAAGTATTTATTTGAAAAACTGATAATAAAATATAACTTTGCAAGTTGCTCCATAATCCTCATTTTAACGCAGACCTATTTTTAACGTAGGTGTTATCAGAGAATTACATCTTTATTCTCATATTTTTTCTTATTCTCTTTTTTCTCGTATTATTTCAAATTTATTTTTTACAACTTTTTTCTTGTTATTAAAAACTGTTTTATTGTAATTCAAAAAACAAAATGATCTTAGTCTTAGCCTAATGGTCTGTTGTAAAAACATTAAACGCTGAACTGCAGTTCAAAAGGTCAAAGTTCAGCTCCTTCCTGACAATAACTCCTTTAATGTTTCATACATTTTATAGAAAAAGATGCTTTAATAAAGTAACAGATTAAGGATGTAACTTGATTTTGTTCAATTTTTCCTCCTTATAGCACATTTGTTTATATTTCTATTAAATGGTGCAGGTTAAATGTTAAATTAAAGGTGGATTTTGTTGTTTTTATGCCTATAAAACCTTGCATTTTGCTGGAAATTTGGATCCCAGTTTGAAGCATGTTGGAAATCCAGTTAACGGCCATCGGGTAAGCGGCGCTTCAGGGTGCTTCAGGCCGCGCCGGCGCTTTAAAAACTCCATAAAGTCTGGCGTTCCCCAGCAGCCCCTGACCCACAGTTTGCTCTAACTGTTGATGAGCTACCTTTAAAAAGTCATCAGCAGATAAAATGTGTGTAATAAGGCGCAGCAGGCGGCCGCTGTCACCGACGGCTGATGGATTTGTTAACGCAGCGCGGTCTGCGGCGAGCAGCGTTTTATTTGGCATTTTGTTCCGCCGTACTTCACCCCCCTCCAATCACATCTTTTATTCATGAAGTCACATTTACATATTCATTAAAACAAATGCCAGCAATCTTTGGAGCACAGTTGTTTTTCAGTGAGGGTTATTACTGCAGATGTTTTCCGATGTTACGTTAAAAATGTCTAACCTCTCGCCCCCCGCCCCGCCGTCGTTTCTGCCGCAGTACAACAGCTACTTGGAGTTCACCAAGTCGCTTCCCCTCAACCCGTCGCCGGAGATTTTCGGCATGAACGCGAACGCGGACATCACCAAAGATCAGGCCGAGACGCAGCTGCTGTTTGACAGCATCCTGCTGACCCAGGTAACGCCACGCTGAGGGTCAAATCACCTACAACCAGGAGACCTGGAACTTTACAATATTAAGGAACTACTTACTTTAAAAAGCTCATATACCTTTCTGAAAACTTTCTGAAAACTAGTTTTGTCTTATTTTCAGTGTAATTAGATGTTTACGCCAAAACTAGACCAAAAGTACTTGGTGAGATTTTGTGTTTTTATAGTGTGATCATATAATTAAGGTCAGATTATATAATTCTTCTTTCTTTGTTCTGTTGTGTTCAGGATTTAATTCATAGTTCATACTTTTCTTAAACACGCCTGATTAATCCGATTAATCGCCAATCGTTTCCTCTCCTTTAGTTTTATTCCACTACATTTAAATAAACCTCACTCTATGAACCAAACATAGATATTTCAGTTGACTCTGTTTTTGGCTCTGGTGGATCCTGTGATCCCACATCATGATGCTGCAGCTCCGAGCTGTTAAACCTTTCAAATCAAACCCAAAGATTTCACATCAACGATGTGTGTGTGCATGTGTGTGTGTGCATGTGTGTGCGTGTGTGTGTGTGTGTGTGTGTGTGTGTGTGTGTGCATGTGTGTGCGTGTGTGTGTGTGTGTGTGTGTGTGTGTGTGTGTGTGTGCATGTGTGTGCGTGTGTGTGTGTGTGTGTGTGTGTATCTGAGCTCTGTATACAGTAGCATTCCGTCCAAAGCATCAGACTTTTTTTGGTTGCAACAGATAAATAGTCAATTATCTCCAGACGCACCGTGACTCCCACATTTAAAGTTAAATTTAGAGCTCCACAGACTCCGGGATTTATTCCTATTAATATTATTTGGCAAGATTAATATTGGCGTCAGTCATGTGTGGACTTCATTAGCATCTAATACGCTCTCATCAGTCTCAATGATCGATAAACAGCAACGCACTTAAAGCGGAATGAAGCAGCTATTTGTCATTCTGCTACTGTAACGCAGCCGCCATTAGCCGGTGATTATCCATTACCGCTGGCTGAACATCGTGTAGGTGAATGGATAAGACGAAAAGCGGAAGAATCGCAGATTAGAGTGAATAATTATCAGCATGAATGAGCTTCAGAACGGCTGATGAGAGAGTGTCAAATTGGTGTGTGGGAGAAATTGGACGGAAAATGTGAAGCCGTTCTGCTCCGACTTCCGTATATAAATATAGAAAATAAAGTTAAAATTAGGAAGAAGCTCATAAAATATCTGTTTTAGGGATGCAAACAATTAATCTAATAATATTAGATTAAAATTAATCTAATAATATTAGATTAAAATTAATCTAATAATATTAGATTAATATATTATTAGATTAATAATATATTATTAATCTAATAATAATATATTATTATTATTATTATTATTATTATTATTATTATTATTATTATTATAGTAATAATAGTATATTATATTATAATAACATAATCATATATTATTATATATACTATATATAATAATATATATATATATATATATATATATATATATAATTATATATAACTAATAACGTTAGTTAACGTTATTAGTTAACATTATTAACTAATAATGTTAAACAACTAATATTAGTTAATCAAATTAACATTACTTAATTTGATTAACTAATAACCCTAGCGTTATTAGTTAATCAAATTAACATTACTTAATTTGATTAACTAATAACCCTAGCGTTATTAGTTAATCAAATTAACATTACTTAATTTGATTAACTAATAACCCTAGCGTTATTAGTTAATCAGATTGATTAACTAATGACGTCTTCTTGCACTAAGGGTGTCCAAAAGTGTGGCCCGGGGGCCGTCTGTGGCCTTTTGACTGATTTTTTTCGGGCCCTCAGCTGCAATTCAAAAATGATACAAGGAGTAAAATTACTCCAGTCTAAGGTCTAAGCCTTAGAGTCTAAGCCTTAGACCCTCTGTTAGTGCTGTAGTTTGGCCGCCATCCAGCAGGGGGCGCCACTGGTCATCCTTAAGCGGAGCCAGAAACAAAGATTGCGGAGAGATCCCTGAACGGTAAAGAGTAACGTTCCACAATGAGTCTGGTTTGGGATGTAAAATGTGCTTCTGTTTAGAAATATAAACACTCAACAAACTGCTTAGGTTTTATCTGAATAACGCTTCTTTTAGCCGAGCTCCATCACGGAGCAACGTCAACTTTATAAACCGAAAATTACTGATGTGCTGCGAAGGTGAGGAAAACTGTAACGTAACAGTTTGGTGCTTTGGTCTCAACACAGTTTGTTTACGGAGACTCCATACGTAATTTTATTTTGTTGTCTTTTTTGTTTTCTCTGTTTATTTTTTGATATTTAAAATATGTTCCAGTTCCAGTGTTAGATGTTCGATAGAATTTAAAGGTTATTGATCTTTGAAAAAAATAAAAAATTCTCGTGATAATGCCATTATAACATTTGAAAATGGTCTCGAAACTAGAATAACAATAAGTTCTGGGACAATTTATCGTCCTAAGGTGGTTATTTCTTGGTACAAAAGTCAGGTTTTTAAGAAAATAGCCGCTTAGCAATAAGATGAATCAACTTTAGATTAACTCATTAATCAATAACTTGCATCCCCAGTCTGTTTCTTTTTGAGATGTCTTAGTTTAAATCAGGCATCACTGTGATGAAACAGAAGTTAGACCTTGGAGTATTTGAAGAGGAATACATGATGTGACACAGAGAAGCGGAAAATGATCATTTTTCCCAGAAAGCTGTCATTTTTAATGAGACGCCTCCATGTTCCGATCGCCTCTCTGTGTCTCTGATCAGTCGCGCTCCGGAGGCGGAGACGCCAAATCCACCGACGACATGGTGTTTGAAGTGGCAGCCGACATCCTGAGCAAGCTGCCTCCGGACTTCAACCTGGAGGCGGCGCTGCGGAGCTTCCCCACCAGCTACAAGCAGAGCATGAACACCGTGCTGGTGCAGGAGATGGGCCGCTTCAACAACCTGCTCTGCACCATCCGGAGCTCCTGCATCAACATCCAGAAGGCCATAAAGGTACACAGCACTCCAGCTTATATCTGCGGAAAACTTTCAAGTGTGGATACAAGCATGAAAATTTGCTTGGTCACTTCTCAGGCCGCATGGTTTTATATTTCCCATTAGCCACATGAATTTCAGGATGACTTTTGCCATTTTGACCCTTTTAATCCAATTATTGTCATAAAATGTTACCCATTAGCATGGCCGTGTGACATCATATGTTGATCGCTTTAAAGTGATAATATGAAGCTAAAACTGAAACTGAGGACTTTGTGGTTTGCGAGTCTCACAAACCAGAGATGAAGACATGACACAGACTGGTTGGCAGCCATCTTAATGGTTAGCATTAGCACAGCTAAGATTCTTGTTTATCAAATTAGTGAACTTTTTGGTTAGCTGTGCCCAATGCTGGCACTAACTACTACTACAAACATATTCCATTACAACCAGCAGTCATTTTTTAAAATGTTAATTTTTCATTTCAGTGTTAATTGTTTGTATTGGTCCAATCATTACTTACTCATTTGTCACACAAATTGGCAAATTTTGTGTTAATATCTTCTTTGGCTTGTTTTGGGGAAGATCTGTACCAAGTTATGTTCTTGAATCCACATGTGAAAGATTTTGCTGAGTTATTTTCTGCAAAGTGAGATGAACCAGGATGTTTGATGTTTGCAGTGGAAACGTCCGTAATGCTTCGTCTTTTCATTGTTAAACTCCATATAAAAGCAAATATTCCTTAATTCCATCAAAGGCGTTTCGTATAAACAGAGGCTCCAAATCATTACATCTTATTGATTTTAATCTGTGAACCACAAACTAACATTTTCTCATTATTTCAACACTTCTGCTGAAAATCAGATACTGTAAACACATTCAGTCATCTACAATCAATTTCAGCTGAAGTCAGCAGTGGCAGCTAGAGAAGAAGAAATAGCATGTTATTAGTAATTATTTAGAGTTTCCTGAGATCTAACAGGACATAAAACAACTAAATGTAACTGTTTAGTTTAAAGAAATGTGATTTTTGCTGCAGTTTTCTGCCTGATTAATACGAACAGATGCTACAATGACACTAGTCCTCCCTGAAAAGCTTATTAATGTCTAATAAACAGAAAGCAGAGTTTCCATGTGCGCCGCTCTGTAAATAATAAGCAACACAACATCTGTCCTGTTGGGAATGAAAGGTGAACAACCGTCATCAGGTTTGCTTGTTTGTCCTATTATGTGGTGATTTTGGTTCGACTGCATCATTAATTATTGTGTGAATATTTCAGCATCTGTGATTATAATCAGCATATTGTTCAGAAATCAGTCTGAACTGACAGCTGCTCCAGTGCTTAATTAATTTAGCGGATCCGTCAATTTAATCAGGCCTTTTGTTTGCATTCAAAATGTCTCTGAAAGCCAAAAGCTACGAATTAAAGATTTGAACAGAGGATGCTTCAGACGCCAGAGTTATGTTATTAAACGAGCCGACAGAAAGTCATCGGTGGGTTTTTCTGTCATCTCTCTTTGCCTTGTTAATTAAACTACATTTAAATATGAAAAGCTACAAACATGTAGCAAACATGGTGAAGTCCACAGTCCTCAACAGACTGAAGGTAGAGTCCGGAGGGGAAGCAGGAACCTGATGTGGTTAGATGTCTAATAGCAAGTTGCTCCTCAGCCACAAGCTTTACTTTTTAGCCGTTAGTGAGTTTTTGGCGTCATTCTGGCTGGACTCTTCATGTCAGAACTGGAGTTCAGTTGATTTCCAACAGGATTAAGGTCGGAACATAAAGAAGCTAAATGATACTTTATTTATTCTAAAATGTAATTATGAAACGTTAGCTGCAAATTCCTCTATAGAAATAAAATTTTTATCCAAAAGATAATAAAATTAAAAAGCATTCAAACTAAAAAATAAAAAATAAAAATTACAAGGGTGGCCAACTGCAATGCATTAGAGTCCTGCATGTCTTAGTTTTATCCAACACTGACAATCCAAATACTGAATTTCTTCTTTAACATATCGGATTCTGCAAGTTTTCCATTGACCTGACTGAGGCGTGTTTGTCAGATCACCTGGTAAAAACATGTAAAACATGTAGGACCCAGACTCTTCAGATTGTCTCATGAATGATGAGAACTCCACAAAAACAGACAAATATGAAACAAAAAGCAACATAAAATCACTGCAAACAAAGAAAACACTGCAGTTTATTCATTTATAGCAGATTATTTTGTGAAAGCTACAGAAACATAGTATGTAGTGGAAGCTAACAGTGAAGAGCTACAACAACATAGTATTGAGCAGAAACTAACTCTAAAGTGTTACACCAATATAGTGTTTAGCTGAAGCTAATGCTAAACAGAACACAAACATTGTGTTCAGCAGATGTCAACACTAAACCGCTGTATTTATTGGAGGCTAATGCTAAATGGTATACCAACATAGGATTTAGTGAAGGCTAATGCTAAATGGTATACCAACATAGGATTTAGTGAAGGCTAATGCTAAATGGTACACCAACATAAGATTTGATGAAGGCTAATGCTAAATGGTACACCAACATAGGATTTAGTGAAGGCTAATGCTAAATGGTACACCAACATATGATTTAGTGAAGGCTAATGCTAAATGGTACACCAACATAGGATTTAGTGAAGGCTAATGCTAAATGGTACACCAACATAGGATTTAGTGAAGGCTAATGCTAAATGGTACACCAACATAGGATTTAGTGAAGGCTAATGCTAAATGGTACACCAACATAGGATTTAGTGAAGGCTAATGCTAAATGGTACACCAACATAGGATTTAGTGAAGGCTAATGCTAAATGGTACACCAACATAGGATTTAATGAAAGCTAATGCTGTAGCGTTAAATACGACCACATCAACGGCACAACATGTGTTGCAACATCGTCCTCATCTGGGTCAAATTTGTTATTACACACCTACCTGAACAGTTGGGCTTGACCTTTCACCCCTGGTTTCAGTTTTATATTTATTGATTATCGCTAACTTTGCTGCTAATTGACCACAGCAGGGCTTTGGTCAGAAAGGTTTCATCCTCTTTACTGCAGATCTACAGCAGTGCATTAAACGTCTTTTGGGGAGGAAATGGAACTCCAAAATAAGAGCATGAACATGAACGTCTAATCACTTGAAGAATTCTTAACCAAAACTTCAACACATATGTTGAACTTTATTTAACTGCAAGTTTACTAAATACCCAAGTAAATTATTGCGTTAGATTTTATCTGGAAAAAATTTATCTAGGAGAAGCTACATACTCAGCATGTTAGCAAAGATGCTAACATGCTAAGAGAAATACTAGCTTTGCTGCTAGTTTATTAGTAGCTCCAAAGTAGAACCGTACATGCTCGTGTGTGTGTGTGTCGTCCTGCAGGGTCTGGTGGTGATGTCAGCAGAGCTGGAGGAAGTCGTGAACAGCATCTTGAAAGGTAAAATTCCCGGCATGTGGATGAAGAAGTCGTACCCCAGCCTGAAACCACTAGGAGGCTACGTCAACGACTTCCTGCAGAGACTCAAGTTCTTACAGGTGCCTGAAAGCTCACCAACTATTTCTGTTAACAGGAGGAATATTTTTATAGAGTTGTGATATCAGCATAAACAGATGACCCCAGGGCATCAGCAGAGGAAGAACATTTTCTCTGTGTTAATAATGAATGAGGAACAGCCGCACAGTGTGAGGTGTTTGTGTTCGACTCTGGGAATAATGCTGTTTCATATTTATAGTAGATCTTCTGACGCATGATAATGACATTTTTCACATGCAGATACAAGAATATAACTTGGTACAGATGTTCACAAAAAAAAACACAAAAAAAATGTTAACCATTGAAAAATTCAAGATGGCAGCCATTTTTCAGACATCATGGAAGATTTATTTTTATGCTAAATTTGTCCATTTTTAATCACACATGAATACTTTTAAAGTCAAGTCATGCATGATTGGACAAATATAAATCATGTTTACTGATGATGTTTGGGTTTTTTAAGATGGCCGCCATGGTTGTCATGGAGACTCTATGGTTGTATCCAGTGGTGGGAACAGCTAACCAAAATGTTCCACTAATTTGCTAAACAAGAATTTTAGCTCTGCTAATGCAAAACCGCTAACCACATAAAAAAGTTAGCGGGAGGTAACGATAACTATTAAGATGACTGTCACTCATTCTGTCACACAACTTCATCTGAATCCATTTATCGACTGGTGTGAGATTCAAAAACAGATTCTGCTACATTTTGTTACTTTAGAAACGAAGGCCATAGTTGAAAGCATACGTGACAAAAAGTTCAACCAAGTCATGAAACATTTTATGACAATAACTGATTTAAAAGGGTCAAAAAATGGCCATCATACTTAAATTCATAATGGGAATAATGAAAAACCTTCTTGTGTTTGTATCCAGACTGGAAATATTTTTACAGTAAAATGCTGCATGAAGCTGAACCTGCTTAAGGAAGCAACACATGAGGCGTTATGAAAGAGGGGAATGTACAGGAAGCCACGTGACCGGGACTGAGCCGGGTCTTCGGTTCATTCCCACAGCAGAAATCCTCCTGCTGCCTTCAGAGATCGTTACGCTGAAAGGATTCCTGTGTGTGTTAGCAACAGGAATGTCTGCGTGACTCCTGACCGGCTGAACTGCAGAGTCACGAGCTCCTTACCTCAGACAGAACCGCCGCCGGCGGGACAATGAGGGAGATCAGGATCCCACTGCCTCAGCTGAGCGGGGTCAGAAGTTTACATACGCCTTCGCTTTGGTGAAAGGCTGGACAAAAGTGTCTGAAAATCAGATTAAACTTACTAGTTTATTTACAGAACAGCTGAATAAAATTGATTTAGAGCTGCAAATATTACCTGACCGTTTGAGGAAAAAAGAGATCTTATTATTTTTTATAAATATTTAGTACAGAAAATCTGTTTTTAAATAAGTTATTTTATTCCTATTTTTAGGCTTTAAATAAAGAAAAATGTTTTCACAAGATGTTATTTGCTCAATTTCCAGTTTAATGACAAAAAAAAAGTACTTTTAGTGTCATTTCATTGTGGAGTTAAATTTAATTTAATTGAAATGTATTTTTACATCTATTTTTAAAACTTTGTTTATCATTTTTAATCAAAGCTATTAAGCTTCAGTGTGGAAGGTAAAGGTCAGTACATCTGATGGAAAATTCAATATTTAAGATATTCACTGAAGTCCGATCCAGAACCGCACGGCATTCTGGGAGATAAAGGCATAAGAAAGGCTTTTTTTTACAGCCAGGTGGAATCGATTAAGTCATTCTCCCTCTAAGTTTGGTTGCTTAGCAACAAGCTGTTGAGTAACTGGCGCAGCAGCAGTTTCAAGTTTCCTCACGGAGCCTCATAACGGCCTAAAAATAAAAAACGCTGTGAAGTGAAAACTGGAGAAACCAGTAAAGGTTTCACCAACAGCTTCACTATTTTAACACATTAAAAAAATATATCAAATCTATAATAATTTATATCAACTGATATGAAACGCTAATGCTGTCATGTTTTCAGTATACTGCTGACTCAAGTTTCATGCTTACATTGCTTTATCAGATATACCAAATCACAAAATTGTGAACAGATGTTGAGTATTTAATCTTAAATATAAATCTAATGCAGAGAAAGCTGTAATCTTTTAGCAGTTTAAGTATTTTTATTTAAACATTCTGCCACAGCCTTTCGACTTGATGCGGCCTGAAATGAAAATGGTTTTCGTCGCCCCTGAACTGGGCGGTTAAACCCTGAGCCGTACTGATCGGTGAGTCCTTCCTCTTGTATTTTGGTTCCGTGTAACTACGTTTCCTCTCCTTGTTTTTCAGGACTGGTACGACCATGGTACGCCTCCCGTTTTCTGGATCTCCGGGTTCTTCTTCACCCAGGCCTTCCTCACCGGCAGCCAGCAGAACTATGCCAGGAAACACACGATTCCCATCGATCTGCTGGGCTTCGACTTCCAGGTCCTGGACGACCGTCAATACACCGACCCCCCGGAGGACGGTAGGACGCCTAGACACAGGCCAAAGGCCTGCGTCTGTCACCGTGTGATGAGACAGGTCACCCGTGAAAAGATTTTGCTCCTCTGCTTTCTCCCAAAGCTAACTAGAAACAACCAATCAGAACCAGGAGGCGGGTCTTAGCGCTGTCAATCATTCTCCTGTAGCACTGCTAGCATAGCTTGTCATGAATGCTCAGTCTAGTTAGTATGGCCACCAATGATGGCAGACAAAGTTTTTGTCCATCAATAATTAGATTTTTTTTAGGTAAAAAGATATAAAATGTGGATTTAGGTCACATTTTCCTGCTGTGTGAACGTAGAATCTGATCTGATCTGCTGCCAGGCGTTTACATCCAAGGTCTGTTCCTTGACGGCGCTCGCTGGAACAGGGACACCAACCTTCTGGCAGAGTCCTTCCCCAAAGTGCTGCACGACTCCATGCCAGTGGTGAGGACCTCTCACACACACACACGCACACACAGGGGCACGGTAAAGGGGTGAAAAGTGATGACGATTCTGGGGGCCCTGACCAGCAGGGGGCCCTCCACAATTTAATTATTTATATTTTGTTCATAGACATAAAATAAAAAAATCGGGGTCCTATCAAATACAAAATTAATCAAATTGTATTTTCAAAGATTGTTTTTAGCAGTAAAAGTTTAATGTTACCCCTCCCAGACCTGCGTTACATGGCTCGGTCCTGCTTGGAGCGCTTCACCGTGACGCTGTTAGCAGCTACAGTCCGTAGAAGCTGCAGCTGAATGCAGCGGCGACTGTGGCAGTTACTATGCTGCTAAGAAAAGTTATAAAATTAGGTTTTCAAAAACAAAATATAGAGCGGGACAGATAGAAAAAGGCAAAAGTGTTAATTTATAACCCAGTTTTTCCTCAAGAGAGGTGAGTAGACTGTGTGAGATTATCAACCATTTTGCATAATTAGCTTAGCTACAGACTACTGTTTGCCTCCTTTTCACGAGCATTTAATGAATTAAGGAAAAAAAATCACCAACATATTCATATATTTAACTTGTTCCCTTGTACCTTTTACCACTTAACAGATGAATGAGTGAGCAGAAGCTCTAACTCACGTCCCTCCTGATCCGTCCTGTCCTCAAAAAATTGTAACAGCAGCTGCGTGGGGGGCCAATCTAATTTTTTGTCAGGGGGCCCAAGATTCCTGGCGGCGCCCCTGCACACACACACACACACACACACACACACACACACACACACACACACCTGAATTCGAGTTAAGGTTGGTGAGGTTCTGCAAATCAACAAACTTCTGAATTTATCACACCAGTTTGCAAAGAATGCACTTAGTCAACTTGCTGTGTTGTCGCCACCTTGTGGTCATGTCAGCAGCGTGTCATTACCTGGTGGCGATCAGACCTTCCAGGTTTACGTGATTCTACGACTTCAGACGTAAAATCAACATTTCCTCACATTTTTTCCCTGCTAATTTGAGTTTATTGAAAAATTTCCAGGTTTAGGTGAAGCTCAATCAGTTTTAACTTTGACATTAAAATTATTTTCTGTATTTTTGTTTGTCAAAAAAGGCAGATTTTGTTGATTATGATGAAGTTGGAAATAGGGTTGGTAGTAGGGTTTGTTTAGGGTTAATGCTTGTAAGGTGTTTGAAATTCACTGTGGAAAAAGTATTCACACCCCAGGTGTTGCAGCATTACTGAAAAGAAACGCTGCAACAAAAGCAGCTTGACGTTGCATGAAGCTGCAGGATGGAGATTTATTTTTCTGCTGCTGTTAGTGTCCCTGGGTTCAGCGCCAAGTCTGGACCTGCAGCGCCGAGTCTGGACCTGCAGCGCCGAGTCTGGACCTGCAGCGCTGCATCTCTTGATTCTCTACAGTTTGTCTCCCAGCCTGCGGGAAGCCGGCCATCCCTCCACGGTTCAGCCCGACGTGGATCATCAGAGCGGAAAGACGAAGCAAAGAACTTCTTCTTTCCTCTCTCTCCTTTCTCTGAATATGAATAATGCACCAGCCTCACTTGTTAAATATTCAGGCATTTCAAGGCGTCTTATTAACAAGAACAGAACTTCATTAAAATGTGTTTATTATTTGTGCGGATGAAAAAAACGAAGAGGAACAGCGACTTTGAAATGTAAATGTGCACCGAGGCCCCCGCTCTGCACTGCTCAACAAACCGCTTTTGTTTTACTCTCTTTAAGATGTTTTTTTTCTTCACTGGCCCAGTTTATCTCTTTTGCATAAGCAGAACTTCATAATAACTCCAGGGGGTTCGTGCTTTTATGAGTTCACATCCCCAAAGTTTCAATTTGTTTGTGTTTGGATAACAAAGAGATTCAGGTTAGTCCCTGCTGCTCCGTCCAGACCCCGAGGTTCACTGAATTACCCCACCAGGCAAATACGGTTGGAAAAAAGCCCCGAATGGGGGCACAAACTGCAGAGTGGTGGGACACTGAAATCACAATTTAATCTGGAAGCACGGCCAAAACTTATTCAAATTCTGGCTGAATGTCCTTTGCAATCTGTTTATGAACAATATTCATGAATCTGTTTAGTAGAACGGCATATTAGAGCCATTTTAGATGGAAAAACATAAAGAAGTGGCGAATTTCTACCAAAATGGTTGTTTTAGATTAATCTTAGAAATTGTCTAGAAAAAATTTGGAAATTTCTGTTTGAATAGTCAAAAATTGTCAACTTTTAAAACTCAAATTTTTGTGTTTTTTCTATAAAAAAAATTGAGCTTCATCTCAAAAATTGTTTCTACCAAAGTTTTGACTTTTCAAGCTAAAAAATGTTTCATTAGTTTTTTATTGCAAATTTTTGACTTTGCAGGCTGAGAAATTTACATTTTTTCTTCTTGAAAATGTCTTAAATTAATCTTAAAATTTCAGTTTTTTGGCATAGATTTATTCATTTTTTTCTGCCTACAATGGCATCACACAATCGTAGGTTAGCATGTGAGAACTGCAGTAGATCTGTTGGTTACATGCTACTATTTATAGTCTCACAATTAGCGTGTTTAACTGTATAAAACTCTGTTAGCACCATTATGCTAACTATTCAACTTATCGACTTAAAGTGAAACTATTGAGCTGTTATCAATGACAACTTGCAGACTGTTTAATTAACCCTTTAGCTCCGTTATGAATGGTAGCATTTCTGTCACCAGATTTCAAGGCTAGCCGGTCCCCGCCCCCTTTGGCCACGCCCCTGCTAACGACGCCCCTGTTAGCGCACGCCTCACGTCTCCTCTTCTGCTCTGTAGATGTGGCTGAAGCCCATGAAGCGAGTGGAGATTCCTGAGAGGATGTCCTACCTGTCTCCTGTCTACAAGACGAGCGAGCGGCGCGGCACTCTGTCCACCACCGGACACTCCACCAACTACGTCATCGCCATGACGCTGAACACCGACGTCCCAGCAGAGCACTGGATCCGACGAGGCGTCGCTCTGCTCTGCCAGCTCAACGCGTAGCTGCAGCTTTGTTTCAGTTCCAAAGTGTAAATAAAAGTTGAATAAATCCAGTTAATCAGATCCATCCGGTCTTTGTCTTTACTGAAGATTGGGTTGCTGATGTAACATCCAAAGGCCTGACGGGATTCACAGCATCGACCCTTTGCAACTGTTAGATAACCACATTGAGGCGCCATGACGTTCGAAGTGAAGGACGGGAGTATTGCAGTTATTTCCCCAAGTTGTTTTTGTCAATATATCCATGGCATCTACTTGGAGTCAAGCTAATTTTCTGAGGAAGTAGCAAACCTAGTTGAAAATGGCTAGCTTAGAAACAAACCCACACCTTCTCCCTACGGATGTGTTCATCAAATTGCTGACTTTTCCTGAATTCACATCACATGATTTATTCCATGATCTCCATCATTTATTCCCCCTTACTCCAGAGCAGGCTAAGAAACGTATAATAGTTGTTGAGTTGCTATGACAATAAACAAGCTTAGAACTAGCTCACTTCATTCCTATCTAACTTGTAAACAATACTTGATTAGTATTGTTGAGTTCCCTACCCACCTCTGCGTAAAACGGAGATAAGTCTCTGGTATTTACTGTAGTGCTTCCTGCCAAACTAAGTTGGCTAATGTAGCTTTTATCTGCTGGCTAAGACGGAGTGGTGTGGCTGCCCGGCTCATTTCAGGCGAGCGGCGGGGTCACCCTGAGCATCACAGGGCAACACAGAGACAAACCATGCACACACACTGTTGCTTGTGTGTGTGCATGGTTAATTGGTTTGTATAAGGAGAATTTATAAAGAGTAGAAATACTTAATAATAAAATTAGTCAAGTAAAAAAAGGTAGAGTAGTAAAAATACTCTGAAAAGTACATTTTTACTAAAAAGGGGAAGCTCCTCTATGCTGTACTCACTCTTCGTGTTCACTAGGAAGTCAATAGCAGATCGGCGGCAGCTTGTTTACATCGTCTGACATGTTTTCCTCCTCTAAGATGGCGCGGATCACTTCCGGTTCAGACGTGAAACTATGTACAGGTTAACACCAAACTGTCATTAAATGTGAGCTGCTTTCAAAAAGAGGTTTGTGTTTTACAGCAAAGGGCAAAGAAAAAGTTTGATTTGATCCAAAGTTCTGTGAAAAGTAAGTTGAGCTAAAGATGAGCTTAATCCCACAACCCATGAATTTAAAGATGATAAAAGTTATTTAAAAAAATACTTTCAGCTTTCATTCAGTCTTTAGGACAAAAGTTTCACCAGTTTCAGGGTCGGTAACATTCCAGCACCACAGCTTGTTAATGTTTAATGTACGAGGCCGATTCATCTGTTCTCATTTGGAGGATTTTCATCGACTCCTCCTGCAAGACGTCTCAGATTCTTGGTCTTTTTATGATATATTGGGGAGATTTTAGGGCATTTCATTACCAAACTGGAGTCTAGACTTCTGTTAAATTACAAAGTAATGGCACATCCCAAGTTTTTATGTTTCACAGACTATTCACACCCTTTGAACTTTTTCATATTTGGAAGGACAGTTTTGGTCTCACCTCTCCAGAGGACCAGAGTTTCTAAATATTTCACCAATTCAAATTTAAAACTTTTTAAAACCTTTACTGAATAAAATTTAAGGCTTGTTTCACAACAGAAATGTGAAAAAATGGCATATTTTATATAATAGTGGGCTACTTTTTTATTTTTCACACAGAACGTTAGCAACATAAGTGAGCCAGTTTTAACATAACATGATAGAGCTCTGCGCTACACTGCCCCCTATGGGTTTGGCATGTTTACAGTAACACTGAGGGCCAGATTTGCTTCATGTGGACAAAAACGTTTCTGAAAACAATCCTGTTTGTACGATATTTTTAAAAACGACAGCGGAGTTTGTTTCATAAGTTTGTACAAGGTTTGGTCTTCATGAATCTGTTTGTTTCTGCCAACTGGTGACTTCTGGCAGCATTAAATATTTAATTTGGTGATATCAGAATAAAAAAATCCAAATAGAAAAGCATGCCATACTTTTTAGATCTTTATTTAAAAAAAAAAAAAAAAACATTTAAAAAAAATTCACCATTTTCCTTTCGATTCTGCCGATCATTAAATCCCCTTAAAATAAAGTCTGTGGTTGGAAAAAGTTCAAGGGCTGTAAATGCTTTAGGAAGGCGTCTCTTTCAAAAACACTGATTTGTATTTAACATCATAAAACAGAACCAGAACCTGCATAATTCAGCATCTTCTTTTCTTTTTATTCTTCTTCAGGAAAACGAACCAACAGGCTAACAGTGACATGTTACATTTTATACTTTACAAAAACAAATATACACATAATAAAAAAATAATAATGATCAAGGCGTTTTCTTCTTACGGCCAATCAGCAGCGAGGATCCCTGGAGTCCATGTTTGTCCAACAGAATGAGACGAAATGAATCGATTCCAGATTACAGTAAAAACATTCAGGTTCTGCTGGAACGGATCCGGGTCACTAATTCACATCGTCACTTCAGTCGCTCCTTCTTACCTCCATTTTGGACCCAAGTATTTAACTTTATTTTAATGTATTTATTATGGAAGGCCATTTCTGCCATGAATGACAAAATAAAAGCCCAACAGGAGGTCATAAGTTTGATATAAAAATTCAGAATTTCAACTTTCAAATTCATGATTCCTGAGATTTAAAGTCAGTTAGAGAAAAAGTCATAATTTTGGCTTTCAAAGTCAATTTTGAGATTTTAAGTCAACATTTTGAGATAAAAAGTCAATTTAACTTTAAAAGTCATACTTTCGACTTTCTGAAACAATTTTGAAATAAAGTTGTAATTTTGACCTATTCTCATATTTAAGACTTTAAAACTCATCATCACTGGGTGTTTATGTTTTTCATGGCAGCAATGGGTTTCCATAAGTTATGGAGAAAAGTCTGTTTCATATTTTCATTCAGCTGTACAGTGGCTTTCAAATGTTACACACCCTTTTTTAGTTTGTTTACACTTTGATGTAAAAAAAGGGGAGAATTCCCAACCCTAAACTGAAATAATTCTCTCTGTTTGACCTGATCAAATTTACCTAAAATTTTCAACATTTCTTATTCCTTTTTAAATCCACATTTTATCAGTAGGAGGCTGAGAAACAAACTCCCTCTGGGTTTTTATATATGTAGAAAAGCAACCACACAGCATGATGCTGCCACCACCGTGTCCACTTGTGTGTATGATGTTTTTCTGTTTAGTTGAATTGTGCAGATTAGTCACATAAAAATCATTAATCTGATATTTTAAATGAGTTGTGTTGATTTGAGAGCCACTGTAAATTCATTACTTAGCAGAAAAACAGATGAAGGGATGAAAAGGCCGTTGCTTAAACTACGTGAACGTTTGATGAAATTAAAAAATGCCTTCACATGATGAGTCCAGTTGGACCTCTTAGCGTCTCACGCTCCATGATTCAAACAACATGAGGATGATTCGCCGCCGGGCGGGACCAGACAGTGATGTCACACAGTGACAGGATACAGTCATGTACGCCGCGTTAGCTTATGCGCTAGTGGAATGTGATGAAGATGGCGGCGCCGGCCGGCGAAGCTCTCCAACAGAAGAGCCTGGAATGACCAAAACGTTTGGTTTTCAGCGTCCAAAAGAAACGCAGAAAATCTGCATAGATCGGAACCAGAAATAAACCACAGCAGAGACAAGTTCACAGCTTCAGGTTGGTTCTCTATGGAGATAAACTGGTGCCATAAAGTTTGACCAATTTTTTTTTTTATTTTAGCTGAAAAACAAAAAAAAATAATTAAGTTTAATCTGAGAAATATTTCTTATTTTCCGATTTCAAAATTGTTCTTTAGTTTGAATTATTTTTCAGTTTCAAAATTATTTTTAGTTTAAATTCTTTTAGGTTTTAATTTTTTTTAACTTCAAATCTTTTTTCTGTTTCAAAACTAATTTTTCCATTTTAAATCTATTTTTTAGTTTTCTTTTTTTTCATTTTCAAATCTTGTTTTTGGTTTCAAAATTTATTTTTGATTTCAAATCTATTTTTAGTTTTATTGGTATAATTTTTCTGATTCAAAATTAATTTCAAAATAATTTCTTAATATCTTCTTTTCGACTCCTATTTTTTTATTTTTATTTTTTTGGTGCAAACTTTATGGCTCTTATGTAGCTTCGTAGTTCTCATTAAAACATGAATGTCTGACGCGAACATTGTTGCAGTTTTGCTCCAGATCATTGGATCCTTTCAGAAACATGGCGGACAGCTGGACATGCTAAAGCTAACAGGCTTCGGCAGCAGGGCTGGGCGACAACACCAAAATAAACGCGACTATTTCTTCATACCAGGTCCAAGTTTAACAGATTTCTTTTGCACGGCCAGGATTTGAAAATAAAGTTATACTAGCACATAGACGCAATTTTACCAGAAAAACGTCTTAAAATTTCCAGAAAAAACTTTTAACGTTATCAAGTTCATTTTGTCCTTTATTTGAAATAAACTCAGTTGCACGATTGTTTCAAAGTCCTGCTACTGATGATAATTTGATGCTGATGAGTTAAAAAATGAAGTATTTCTTTTACTGGTACAAAAGTATAACTTTACAATTCTTGTAATATTGCGTCTTTATTGTATTATTTAACTATTGTCGTACATATTTGTTCTCATAATTTGAAAATAAAATCGTGGTCTGGCCGTTATATTTCTTTGTAGCGCTGACCTGAATTCCAAATAAAGTCCAGATAAACAGAAGCTGTAAAAAATGCTTTTGAAACAAAATGTCCGCAGAACTCTGGAAACAAAGGATGTATTGGTGAAAAAAAAAACAAAAATTCAGATTTTCCAAAAAAAAAAAACAACTCTTCATAAACCAAGAATCCAACTCGGGTGAATTGGATTTATCGCCCAGCCCTGTTTGGCGGCTACTCTACCGATCCAGGTTCCCTACGAACACAGACGACACAAAAACACGACATATTGTGCGAAGGACTGCTTCTGTTCCCGTCAAGACGCGGCGTGATGACATCAGCAGGTGGGACTCGACAAAGGACAAGACGATGACACGGATGGGCGTTGTGCTTCGTAAACATCGCTAGCAGCACGATGCGACGCGCAGAACAACGGAGCGCATGCAGGACGGACGCAGGCGCGTCCGGCCGCTAGAAGCCGAAGTCGAACACGATGCGGTCCTCAAAGATGGCGATTAGCAGCATGATGGCGAAGCCGGTCAGCATGCCGACGTTCTGCAGGACGAAGTGGCCCAGGTGGCAGCGCTTGTGCTCCTCGCTGTCGCCGTGCAGCATCTCCGGCAGCTAGGGACGACACCAACCGTCAGAAAGATGGCATCCATTTTATACATCATGTAGCAACATGTAGCATCATGTAGCTATATTCTGCTACTCTAATCAACCAATCAGATACTCTAACTCAGCATCTGATTGGCTGATCAGTTCTGCTTGATGGCTCCTCTCCAGGGTTATTATAATTAACTAATGAAATAATGAAAACTAAAATAGAGAAATTATTTTTAATAACTGAGATAAATAAAACTATAACTAGCAAACTATAATGTGCCTTTATCAAACTAAAAACATACTAAAATCATAGATATAATATCCTTCATTTTTGTGTTTATGACTCAATTATTTACAATATTTAACTAATAGCTATAAAACTAAACTGAAACAAAGTAATATTTAACTAATAATTAATAAAAAACTAGCAAACACACTCAAAACACTTATTAAAACAAACAAAATTAGACAATCAAAATGCCACAAATAAATAAAACTAAACTCTAATGAAAAACCCAGAACTATAATAACCCTGGTTAGAGGTCAGAGGTCAGAGTGGCCTTACCATGTCCACCAGTGCCACATAAAGGAACATGCCGGCGGTGATGGCGAAGATCCAGTTGGTGACATTGTGCGTGTACTGGCCCACGGCAGTGCCGATCAGCATGCCGACGTACGCCATGAGGGCGGACAGCAGGTTGTAGACGATGGCCTGCTTCACCGACATGCCGGCCTTCAGCAGGACCGCAAAGTCCCCTGGAACCACAAACAGGCGGTCAAACTACCAGACAAACTACCAGACAAACTACCAGACAAACTTCCAGACAAACTACCAGACAAACTTCCAGTTAAACTACCAGTCAAACTACCAGTCAAACTACCGGTCACAGCTGAAAATACGTAACTTTCTATGAACATTTATAGACGGTTGAAACCAGATATTTAAAGAGACCGAATAAAAACAAACATTTTTTCCTCGCTGTCTGAAGTTAAATCAGACTAAACTTTTCAGACATGCTGAGAAAATGTCTGAATTATGAGGAAAAAAGCCAGAAATTTAAGAAAATCTCAGAATTCTGAGACTGGAGTCCAAATTTGTCTTCCATTTCTTTCAGTGGCCCTAATCCTCTTTTGTACTTGTGTGATATTAGATCACTTTGGTAGATTAGATTAGATTAGATTAGAGGAAAAGTTTCATTGACTTGTGAAAATTGCAAGTGTAAGGAAAATTAGCAAATGATGAGTGAACTAGCACCAACAGTTGCAATTGCAACATGGCAGCTTCCTGGTGGGATTTACTTATACTGCAAAAACAGTTCATGCCAACTTAGTGCTGGACAATAAATCAATAAAAATATATATCATGATCAATAGTTGATCAATATCAATAGATAATACATCTGATAAAATATTCAGATCCAGAACCGCAAGGCATTCTGGGAGATGTGGGCAGAGGAAACCCAACCTCTCGGCTAGCTAAGCTAAGTGGGTGGAATCAACTCGCTCTCTGGTTGCCTAGCAACAGCCTGCTGGTAAGTTGGCCATTAGCAGGTTAAAGTTTCCCCAGCGTGCCTTACAGCAGCTTAAAAATAAAAAAACAGCTTAGTGGAGTAAAAACTGGATAAAACTGTTTTCAGTTTGGCAGAATTTCAGATCTTTAAAACAAAAAAATTAATCAATAATTATTGACACCAACTGATATGAAGTGTTTATATTGTTTTAAGTTTTTCAGCCATCTTGTTCAGCCCTATGCTAACATGAATGACCAATATGGAGTTAATCTTTGGCACTCAACATCTCAGGATCTGATTTATATCAGCTACATCAAGAAGTGACTTAGAAAATATTATTTCCACTTTAAATATGAATTATGTTAAATCCTAGATTTTTTGGGAAGGTTTTATGCAACAATTTCAACCTTTTTAAAGCAAAAATGAAACTTTAAAAGGTGATTTTAGGCAGCAAAAATCACTAAAACCCAGGCAGGTTCTGGTATTTCTGGATCCGTCTGAGTTTTCCTCAGTTATTCTGTGTGATGCGCGCCGCCGCAGCGTCTAGCCTCTTCAATCATCGCCGGGCCAAACGCGAGAAGCGGCCGAGTTTCCGTGGAAACGCCCTGGATTTGGAGGTGGGGGTTGGCCTACATTTCCTGTAACAGCATCCTCTTTTCCTCACTAATTACCGCGATGAATACATTATCGCTCTGCTCTCATTCATCAATCAGGAGGAAGAGCGCCGGCCTGCGCTCTTCCTCACTTCCACTTCCTCCTGCCTCAGATGCCGCCGCCGCATCGTCTACCGCAATTAACACACCCATCACCGCCAATTAGCTTCTCCGTGTGCGGCTGAAGAGCCCTCAGCGCTGTGACGGAGGTTTTCCGCCCAGATGTGGGAAGACGAGCCGCTCTCGAAGCGATCCGTCTGATGAGCCTCTAAAGGAAACCGAAGAGCGAATTCTGGAAGCTCAACACGTTTCTACGGCGTCCAGATCATATTTACTGGTTAAAAACAGATAAAGGCGAAGAGAAACACACATCAGTTTGACTTAATGTTGAAAAACTTTATTTTCACATTATTTTGAATTACTGCTGTACGACTTATTCTCGCAAAATTACATTTCCTATATGACTTTTTGTTTCAATATTACCACTTTTTTTGTAATATTTTGTCTTTATTAGAAGCTGTAAAACACTCGTGTCAAACAAGATGGCCGCCCTGGAGCTGACATCACTTTCAGCTTTGGAAACCCAAGCAGTTCTTGGTGGGACAAAATCCAGATTTTCCAATAATTAAATCAACAACCAGAAATCTGATATGTGAATGAAATCGATTGATCTCCCAGCAGTAATATCTAATCGATCATTTCTGATTATTTTGAACTCACCGAGTTCATGAGGTAGTTCATGGCAGAAGACAGCCACAGACGTGCTGATGCCTCCCGTGATATTGGAGCTGAACGCCGCGCCTGCACCACAAAGCACAAGTTTCAGTCAAACTTCACATAAAAAGTCACCAAAACCAACAAAAAAATTACATTTTTATCATTTCATTCAATGTACAGAGTCACTAATCTGTTATTTCCATTAAAACGTCATGACTTTGCTGCTGTTTAAAGTGTTTTCAAACTCAAAAAAACCAGCCACTGTCGGCACCTTAATATGAGAAAAGTCACAATAATACGTAAAAAAGTTAGAAAATTGTTTTATGAGAATAAAAGTCAAAATACTGTGACAAAATAATAGTACAAAAAGTAAGTCATAATATTGCGATAAAATAGTTGTACGAAGTCATAAAAGGACGACAAAGTCTTGGTGTTAAAAGATATTAAATAAACTTAAAATGAGAATAAAGTCAAAATAATGTGTGGAAAAAGTCTTAATATGTGAAAAAGTTGTAATATCCAACCTTACCCTACTTTAAACTTCTTCACTACAAGAAAAAAGTCAAAGTAGTTGTACGAGAATCAAGTCGTAAAAATACTGAAATAAAGTTGTAACAGTGTGAGGATAAAGTCCTGATGTGTTAAAATCTGCCAGCTGTGCGTTTGTGTGTTTCATCTGCGTCTCCCACCGATGGCCAGGCCGTCGCTGAAGTTGTGCATGCCGTCTCCCATGATGACCATCCAGGCGATGCTGGCGATGCCGGCGTCCTTCATCTCCTGGTCCGAGTGGCAGTTCCCTCCGTGGGAGTGTCCGTGTCCGTGCTTGCGGGCCTTGCGGCCTCCTTCGGCTCCGGGCGCCAGCGGCGTCTTGGTGGTGGGGGAGTCGGGCGGCTGCAGCTCGCTGAGCTGCGTGTCGTTGTGGGCGTTGTCGCAGGAAACGGCGGAGCTCTCCGGGTCTGAACGGAAGGGGAGGAAACGTTACAACCAGGAAGCAGAAACCTGAGCGTCTAAACCTGGGGCGCGTGGGCCATATGTGGCACCTCAGCTGAGAGCGTTTAATTTTAAATCTCTGCAAGATTTTTACAAACAAGTTAAAATTATATTATATATACAATATAATTATATAATTTGTACACCCCGTCCTCGCCTTTTGGCTGCTGTGATAAAGTTTGTACACCCCGTCCTCGCCTTTTGGCTGCTGTGATAAAGTTTGTACACCCCATTCTGGCCTTTTGGCCGCTGTGATAAAGTTTGTACACCCCGTCCTCGCCTTTTGGCTGCTGTGATAAAGTTTGTACACCCCATTCTGGCCTTTTGGCCGCTGTGATAAAGTTTGTACACCCCGTTCTGGCCTTTTGGCCGCTGTGATAAAGTTTGTACACCCCGTCCTCGCCTTTTGGCCGCTGTGATAAAGTTTGTACACCCCGTTCTGGCCTTTTGGCCGCTGTGATAAAGTTTGTACACCCCGTTCTCACCTTCTCCCAGCGGCTTCAGGTTCAGCCATTCTGCGTCGGAGCGGCGGCTCAGCTGATGGTCCGACAGCTTCCTGCCGATGTTCCTTTCCTGCTGCTGCCTCCTCAGCTCCTGCGGGGAAATGACAGCGGGTATGAGGCGGTTCTGATGGGCGGTTCTGCTCGTCGGTTCTGATTGGCCGACCCATCTCACCTTCTGGTCTCTGTAGTGCTTGAACATGCCGATGCAATGCTCGATGATGAAGAGGAGGTAGATGCCAGCCAGCGCAGTCAGGCCCTTCCACACGCCATCGAAGGCCGTGAACAGATCAGCGTCGGCGTCGGCGCTGGCGCCGTGATGGCTGTGGTCGTGATGGCCCCGAGACTGCAGAGAAAAGACCAGATGGATTACACGCCGTTGGCGTTACTTTTCTATTTTTAGATGAAAAACATGACTGAAAAAGTTCCAGAAAATAAACTTTTAAACATCCTGCATGTTGTTCTGGAGTTTGGTCCAAATGATGCCAATTTTAAATTATATCAATTAAAGCCCATTTCAAAAAGAAAAGTAAAAAAAAATAAAAAATGCAATTACGAGCTATAAAGTGATAAAACAAATAAAGTCATAATTACAAGTTTTAAATTAAAAATTAAAATGTTTAATTAGAATTTTAAAGTCATAATTATAAAAATAAGTCAGAATTATGAGTTTTAAAGTCAGTCTTAGGCATTTTAAAGTAGAATTATGAGAATAAAGTCATAATCACAAGGTTACTAACCCCAACTGACTAACATTTAGCATTAGCTATTATTTAGCAATGCTAAGAGCCTAACATTTTGCTAAACGTTAGTTGATAAAAGCACCAAGTCAAAGATTAGCTCCACTATTAGTGGATTAGCTAAAAGCTCTGAGCCTTTTATTTTCACTGAGCTGCTGTTTGGATCCAGTCCTTCTGACCCAGAAGCTTTTCATGCCAGCCGGTTGTTCTGGGTTTTCGGGTCGGGCTGAACTCACGTGAGGCAGCAGATGAAGCAGAGCGTCTCCGCTGAGCGTTCCCACCGCTAGCGCCACCAGGAAGGTGAGCAGGAACTTGAAGCAGGACTGCTTGAGGATGGGGACGAGAACGACCCCCAAAAGGGACAGCAGGCTGATGATGGTGATGGAGACGAAGCCCCAGAGCCACACCCACCCTGCACAGACCACCAATCAGAAAACATTCAGATATTATCAATACATCAACAAAATATGCAACATGTTCAACTCAGAAAACACTTTTTGCTGCTAAATTATTGGATAAATAGACACATAAGCTCAACAACAAGAGATATTTATTGTTTTCAATCTGTTATTTAGGTCATTAAATCATCAGATGATGCAATGTGCAACTAATAAACTGTAATATGTGCTCCAATAAAGCTCATTTATCAGATTAAAGGTAGGTTTTGAAAATTGAAAAGCTTTAAGCGGGTATTTTGTCCAACAGATTTTTGGGTTTAAGAGCAACACAAAACGAAGGTTCTGGCTCCAGACTTTTGGATGTAAAAAAAAAAAAAAAAAAAAAAAAAAAAAAGTGCGTTAAAATATGCAACATGTTAAAGTGCATGTAATTCATTTATTACATATAATTATTGGGTTCTACATGTATGTTTTGATTGAATATGACTCTTTATGCCTTTGTATGAACTGAACATGATTTTCTGGTTGGGGCAACAGTCCCCGCTGGCCCCCCTCTGGGGGAGCCACTGCGGTGGCAGAAAGAGACAGAGAGACGTAAACAGAGATAGAGACAAAGAAAGAAAGAAAGAAAAGAGGGAAAAAAAAGAAATAGAAAATTATTTAAAGTGTTGCCCGCCTGTCGGTCGTTGCCATGCCGACCAAGTCCTGGGTGAGAAACGTTTGTGACCCTCTCCTCGGAGACGACTGAAAGTTTAATGTCGGATGAAATTGAATGTCACGGCGAGTCTGAGATGGTTCCCATAGCGACACTCGCATTCAGCCGAGGAACTGGGTTTAACTCGAACCTCAAACCCAAAGCAGTTACTGCAGCAGTTTCACTGGTTCACACTCAGTCCAACGTTTGTTCTGGATTCCCGTTACGTTCGTCTTTACTGAGAGCGGCTCAGAGGACAGGTGGGTTCTGGAGGCGCGCCGAGTCCCAGGCGGTTCAGCTGGAGCTCGTAAACCCGACGGCCCGTAAAAACCGGTGCAGGAGTTCATCCTTTAAAATCAGCTTTAAGCAAAAATAAAACACCTTTCACAGACTGCAGCTCTGTCTGCATCAGCAAAGGACTATTCTCAGATTTAACTACAAACATTTTGTTGGTGAATTAAACTTTACCTAGAGGCTAAAAAATCTGAATCAGAGCTTAAAACCACAAAGTGTTAGAAAATAATGCTTATTAAGTTTATATTTAATGTTACATTTAATGGCTGAAAATACCAACAACAACACTGGAGACAGTTTTTGTTTACATTCCTGCTCTCCCATTCTTGTTAAAAACAATAGAAGAAATAATAGCACCATTTTTCTTCGTGTAGCATCAAGTCAGCATCTGATTGGCTGATCAGTTCTGCATGACGGCTCCTCCCCCAGGTTACAATAACTCTGGGTTTTTCATTATAGCTTAGACTTGTTTTGAGACATTTTGTTCAATTAGTTTTAATTACTTTTTAGGGTATTTGCTGCTATTCATTAGATATTATTAGTGAAATACTGTTTAGTTTCACTTTAGTTTTTATTAGTTGTGGTAGTACTTTTCATACTTTGGTTAATTTTGATCAATTCCCACAAGTTTTTAAAGGGGCTGTATTATGTACTCTCCAGGCACATAGTGCCATTTGATAGCACAAAAAAGTAACTATGTTAACTTCAGTTGTTATAAAAACAAATATGACTTTGTAATTTAGCCTTGAAATTGGGCCTCTGTCTCTTTAAAAACTCCCACTGTGAATATTTAGCTTCATCATTCAGAGCCTGGCGGCAAGAAGAAAAAGGGAGAGCAAACAAAGAAAGCTTGAAGAGAGAATAACAGAAAAAGAAAGAAGAAAAGAAAATGAGAAAAGGAAAACAGACAAAAAGAACAAAACACAGGAATAAACAAAAAAGGAAAGAAAGAGAAAATAGAAAAGAGGAAAAGACAGAAAGAATAAAATAAATAAAAAGAAAAAAATTAAAAAGAGGAAGACAAAAGGAAGAAAGAGAAATAGTGTCAGTCTGAGCTGCAGTTTTCAGGATGTAAATATTGTGCAGACGGATCATTATGGAGGACAAACATCACAGATAACCTTCTCATGTTTTCCTGTTTTCTTGCGCCGTACAGGGAAACGGTTTCACAGCTCGCTGCATTCCCATTTGTCGCTGCTGGAGCTTCGCCGCCCTGAGCGGCGGCTGTACATCAGCCGGGCGGTCCACCGCCGCCGCCACTCCCTCACGCTCACGCAGCTCGTTACCTTAATGCAGGTGTGGCGCTGCGGCGCAGCAACAAAGGAGAGAAGACAGAGGCTTCTCTCCAATTACACAGAGAAATGGCCGACGCCGTCCTAATTGGCTCTGCGAAGAGAGGGTGTGAGCGGCGGCGGCGACGGGGGGGAAGCTCCCCATGAAGGCCAGCAGGAGGTAGATGAGAGGCAGCGCTTCCTGATGTCTAGCGCCTCTAGTTTCCCTCTAATGAGGAGCCATCGCTGCCCTTTTGACTTGTTTTACCGTCATCATTTCCATTTTTATGACTATTGTGAGCGGCAGCGTGGGGCTCATGTGATGCAGGTTCCTCCGTGTTTAATAATTGAACTTTATTCCGTTCAGGAAGGAAAAAAAAAAAAACATCTTTAAAGTTCAAATTATTGCAGCTGAAATCTAGGAAGCGGTCTTTCAAAGCACTAATTCTCATTAAATTAGGCTGAGTGGACATTTTATGACCCCTCCAATCACCAGGCTGCTGGTTTACAGTGACAGCGTCACAACTTCCAGGATAATACCGAGAAACATTTCATTTAACACAACTGGGCTGTGTACCTTCTTAATATATTGCTTAATCAGGCTAAGCGATTACTGGTTCTGGTCTTATCGGTATAAAATGTTTATGGTTTTGTGGGTTTTATTTCTGGAACTTGTTACTCATTAACTGTGCCACACTGTGCTCTCCTGCTTTAAAGGCTAATAAACGTAGCCCCAGAGAAGGTCACCACTCCGAGTCACTTTCCTTATATCTGCTCCTTCTGCCACAATGTAAACACAGAATCTGACATTACAGCTAAACCTTTTAATAAAGGAGAAACTACA
Source organism: Poecilia mexicana (assembly GCF_051168715.1). NCBI lineage: Eukaryota > Metazoa > Chordata > Actinopteri > Cyprinodontiformes > Poeciliidae > Poecilia > Poecilia mexicana. The sequence goes on from NW_028263371.1 coordinate 55,112,205, forward strand.
AGCACTGGACCTTTAACATGTGCAAACACGGTGAATTTTATTAGAGCATTCAATGCCAACGAAAGCTAATAAACTAAATGTAGCTAATTTTAGATTATAGGCTAATAATAGCATAGTTCAGCAGGTTAGAAAACATTAGCCTTGTAGCTAACTGTATATAAGCTGCAGTGTTGGACACAATGAGTTGCTATGCTGTTAGTATTAGTGTTTTTCCAGCTGGTATACCAACTAACATTAGCATAGCTTTGCTACTGACACCAACTAACACTCGCATGTTAGCATTTTAGAAAATGATAACATATCTCAGCAGGTTAGAAAATGTTAGCAGTAAGCCGATATGGTATTATTAGTGTTTATTTTTATAGCTAATATTTTTTGCAGTTGACAGCAACTAACACTTGTATATTAGCATTTTATAGGATGACAGCATTTACATGGTAATCAGGATAGCACACGTATTTTTTAAACGCTTGGCTGTTTTTAGAAGCAGCAGATCCAAATGGACAAACAAAATGTGAATTTTGCACAATAAATTCCCTTTAAATGTGAACTGATTTCAGGCCTAAATCACCAACAAATAATCCATAAGAATTTCTTCTGGATTTTTCAAGTTTAATTTTACGCCTGATTATTGTTTTGCACAGCGGACCATCCGATCAGCATTAAGCAGAGCTCCTTTACTGTTCTCCTCAGACTTATTGCCTCCACCGGGTCGATGTTCGGCTCCTTACCAGAACTGATGGGCTGCAGGGCTTCCTGCTCCACCTCCATCTGATGGTAATGGCGGATGCAGACGCGGCTGTCTATCTGGTAGAGCAGGGCGGGGCACAGGTAGGTGAACTCGCTGGGGGAGATGACCGAGTCGGGATGCAGGCCGTAGTAGGTGAGGAGCTGAGTCAGGTTCAAACACTGAGCGGTGGAAAGGGTTCAAGTGTAAGAAAACTAACGACTACTTTAGTAATCTAAATAAATCGATTATAGATTATTTTTAACAGAATTTGAACCAGGTGAAGCATTCATCGTTTATCTTGCAAAATACACTTAATAGAAATACTAAATATAGTTTTATTCATACCTGAAAAGCACAGATACATATTATACTGTACTAATGAATTATGGATCCTTAAAATGATTTGGTAAAGGTGAGTGACATCATCACTAAGGACATGAATCATGAAAGAAAACATAATAATATACATAACAAATTACCAACTAATTGAGTAATCAATTAATACTCCAGTTAACAATTAATTGATCAATTCGGCTAATCATGGTCAATCGTGATTAATCAATTATTGAAATAGTCAACTACTTTTAGTAATCGATTTAATACTCCAGTTAATTAACTAAATGAGTTGATTATTTAAATAAGTTATCACAATTTATTTGATTAATCGTGACTTGATTTTCTTAATCATCAATCAATCATGATCAGTCATGATTAATCACTATTAATCATAATTATTTGATTAATTATGATTAATTTGATTAAATTAGTTGACAATTGTCAATTAATTTTATTATTTTCAATAATATTTCAATAATTTGATTATTTAATTTGATTATTTTAATAATCAACCAATCACGATTCGTGATGATTAATCTGATTAATCGTTTCAGCCCTAAATACCAGAATCACATCAGCTAACATTTTAGGGAATAGAAAGACAAAAACAGGAGCATCCGAAATGATTTCTGAATAATTAATGATCAATTAATCAGTCAGGGTGAGGTCCTACCTCCTCATGCTGGTGCGTCATTCCACCTGGATGCTCTGTAAGCACTGGTGAAGCTGCAACCACAGCAGCCACACCTGGAGCCTCTCTCTTGTCTTTATGAGCGTGAGCACGGTCGTGGTCATGACCCCCATCATGACCGTGTTCATGTTCATGACCCCCATCATGACCGTGTTCATGTTCATGACCGTGTTCGTGGTCATGACCCCCTGGTTGGGGTGTTTCAGGTGTGGGTAACTTGTTGGGCCTCCGCTGGCCTCTGACCTTTTCCGGCCTCCTGGTCCTCCTGGCTGGACTCTGCGTCGGACCGACTGGCGGCTCCAGCTGTCCATCGGTGTGATTGTGTCGGTCATGGCTGTGGTTTCTGTGGCCCTGATGCACAGAGGTCAGATGTTTGCGGCTGCTCTGTACCTCTGTTTGCTGCTGTGGGTGGTCCTCATCATGTGCATCATGATCAGAATGTTCCTGGTTCCCACTCGGCTCACCAGTAGGCGGACTGGAAGCAGTGGTGTGGCTGCATCGTGTGGGAACCTGTTCTGTTCGTGGAGGACGGGGCTTGTGGTCATGATGGTCATGACTGTGATCGTGATGGTCATGACTGTGATGATCATGATTGTGGTCGTGATGATCATGATTGTGGTCGTCGCTAGAGGATGAGTGTGAGTGAAGCCCTTCCTGAACGTCCAACAGGTCAAGGTGGGCTACATGGTCATGACCCAGATCCTCATGATCCACGCCTACCAACTTCACTTTCCCTAAACCCAGACTCATCAGGAGACTCTGGAAGCCATGGAAGTCTAACCGGTCTTTCTGTCCGTAGCGCCTGAACAGTTGCTGGATGTAGAAACGCTGCTCTTCCTCTAGAGGTCCCCCTTCTTGAGCGTTGGACTCGGTGGTGGCTCGGACATACGGAGCCTCAGAGATCTGCAGGTCGATGTGCTGATGACCGACGGCTGGGTGGTCATGTCCATCCGCATGGCAATGGTTGCAGTGATGGAAGATGAAGGTGAGAACGCACAGGAAGCAGAATTTGGTGTGTACGTGCACTCGCATTGTATCCTCGTTATTGGTCCCCTGCAACAAAAAACAGTCACTTAATACCCACAGTAGCACTTAACGAGGCAAAACTGAAGTTAAATTCAGAGGCAATAATTCACTAAAACACCAATAACCTAAAACACTAACTCACTGAAAAGCTTATGCAGGGACAGACACGATGATGTAACGATTCACACCCAAACAATGAACTATGGAGCTACCGACTCACTGGAGCACTGGAAACTGATCCGGTGAGTCTCAGCGTGTCACATCGTCCGGTAGACTCGGTTCAATTAGGGACCAAAGTTGCAACATTTGTTACATTTTCAGCTGCTTGGTTCTCTTTCAAAATCGCGAGCCATGTCTCGAGCTAGCGCTCGACATGAGCATTTTTGGTTGTATTTACCCAGAATGCCTTGAGCCATAGTCCGCTTTCTACAACGGTGTATTACCGCCAGTGAAGATGGGGGGGAAAACTTCCACCAAAAAACTCAGAATTTTTGTATATTAATCTGAGAAATTTTCAAGAAAAAAAAAAGAAATGTTCAGGGTTTTAAAAGTAAAAAATGTTCAACTTTTGAAATCAACTCCAAATTTCCCAGCTTTTTCTAGAAAATGTCTGAGCTTACAAATTTCTGTTTATTCTAGCAAAATTTTTTTGACTTTTCAAATTCAAATTTCCAAAATTAATCTCAAAATTTCTGAGTTCTTTTCCTAGCAAATTTCCAGCTTTTGGAACGCAGAAATTTTTTTTTCTGGAAAATTTCTGAGTTTTTTGTCAGAAATGTTCTACTCATTCTTTGTTTTTCTATCTACAATGGTCCAAACATGCTATCAAAGCTTTCTGCTTTTGGAGCGTTCACACACTCATTCAAACCGCACCAGAATTCACTTCAACCAAACATATGCCGGGGTTTATAGACGTTACCAGAGTTCACTTATTTGGTCCTATTACGAGTTCACACCGGACTTACTAGACAAACAAACTGGAGTTGGAGTAAAGCAGAGCAAACATGGCTGACTCACCAAACTATTACTCACTGATGTAGCTACTCAATGAATCGCTGACACGCTAACTCAGTAATAAACCGCCTCCCTGACAGAGTGACTCGCTGAAACACTGACACACTAATGCAGTGACACACTGATCCAGTGCTGCACTTAACCACCGACGCTCTGCAGGATGACGAGTCTCCAAAGCAAAATTTAATGGATCCAGCAGGAGAATTAAGATAACAAGCTTGTAGACAAACAGTACTTTCAAAGCTGCAGCACCTCTCATGTTGGAATAACAGATTCAACGTTCTGCAACCCAACAAACTCCAGAGGATTGAGAAACAAATTGCTTGTTTTCTCCCACTTTAAAAAGCCTGAAGCAGCAATATGATTCCAGTCAAATGATCCTCATAAGGTCTCTGCCGAGGCCCGTGGGTGGCTGCAGCGTGGAGAGAGGGAAATAAAAGGAGGTCAGATGAAGACGAGGTGAGGCAGCACACACATACACACACACACACTCACACACACACACTTTTAGCCGCCAGCTTGTTAACTAAGTTTATCGCGGAGCTCTCGTGCCTCAGGACTGTTGAAAACAAAGAGGAAGGCGTTTCATCCTCATCTCACTGTCAAGTTTCAACACCAACTAGACCATCAATATTTATCAGCATCGATTTCTCACTCTACACAAACTAACAAATAAATCTGAATCTGGACAAACATACAGAAACCAAACACGAGCAACAACATCACGACCCTTCATCATATGCAACAATGTTGTACCAAGCCTAGCAGGGAGGATAGGGCACTTCACCAGCAGCATCTGTGTGTTTGTCTTAGAAAAACATGAAATCTGAAAATATAAATGTAAAACTTTCTAAGACCTGCATCTCCACAGAAAAACATGACCTTCATCCGACTGGCGATAAATTTCTACATAACCATGACAGACGCAAAAAAAGCCAGCTAGCTAGAAAAGGTATGTTAGCATTGAGTTAGCGGTAGCCTCAACCGTTTAAAGTTACAGAACGCAGTGAAGAAGTCTGAATGTAACTTAAACTTTTGTCTGATAAACATTTTCTTCCCACAAGGGAAAAAAACTGGCCATACCAGACCTGTGGTTATGATTGTCGCAATAAAAAAACTAATTAATTGCAAAATAAATGAAATCAAGTTCAATAATTTCCACTTGCCTGATTTACTGTTTTTCTCTTTTCTCTCTTTCTACCAAAAACTGGACGATAAAAGTGTTCAGTTTGCTGCTTTGGTCGATTTTTGAATTACAATTTCATTTTCAGAGACTAAATGATTAATTTTTGTTGTCATTTCTGTTGTTTTGTTCATTTATTTTGGAAATGTAAATTGTCCTCTAGTTACAGTGTTAAATGTTCACTAGAATTAAAAGTTTATTGATTTTTAAGAGGGTGTACTTACATTATCACACTATTAAACAACTTGATAATATTCTCAGAAAAACAATATTGTTTCTGGGACAATTTATCATTCAGCAAAGTTTGTTATTGTGACAGACCTGGATGTGAATATTTATATATATTACTTACATTTTAAAATAGTTTTTCATGTCCTAAAGTGTGTTTTCACATTGTGCCATTTTCCACATATGTGCTCAAATTGGTCTAATAAAAGTCTATGACGTAAATATGTGGTGTGAATACTTTCTGGTGTTGCTGTAAAATTCACTCAGTGCAGAAGAACAACTAACATCAGCCAGTGAATATACATAAGCGTTTCATTGCCATCAACAGGGCAGGAAACGGCCCGTTGCCGTGGAAACGGCCGCCCTGTTGACTGATCATTGACCCAATTAAATCAAAGCTGATCAGATCATCAAGGACTTCCTTCCTCTCCACAGTTTGACTTCTTTAAAACAATGTTCACATTAAATACAGAGATTTTCTGATAATTATTCTCACATGATCAGCTTCAAAAGATTTGATCTGGTTCAAATATTTAAAAATACAAACTTTAGTAAAAACAAACCTAATTGTGATTAAAATAAAATGGGACGGACCTACCTGAACCCCAGGAATGAGTGAAACTCACTCCGACCAACAGCAGATCTCAGCTGCAGGAACACAGGAGCTTCTTCACCGCTGCAGACAGCTCTGTGTTTATAGACCAGTCGGCACTGACCTTTGAACCCGACCAGGGCCTATTTTTAAGAACACACCCTCCTATCAGCAGCCTGCAGCCACTTCCTGACACGACTCTTTGTTGTAGAGTTTGGTATTTAATGAACAAGAAAATCTTTATTCACTCTGAGTTCAACTGGTTTGACTCTAACATGTTATTCAGCAGCAGTTTTACAGCGTTTTAACTCGCTTTTTGCTAACTGAGATGGGAGTTCAGATGCAATCACCACGACGACACCGAGGGGAGATTAAGACGAGACAATATTCCCGTCATCAGGCTGTCAACAGAAACAAGCAAGAAAACCACAAAGGACTTTCTGAAGAGATCAATTAATTTAATTAAAATGAGCTCAAATTTTACTTAATATTCCAGGTTGTGTTTTTTTTTTTATTTCTGTTGAATTTATTGCTTTCTTTGGTTGTTGTTTTATTTTTTCTAGTTCAAACATTAAGTGTTCTTTAGAAAATTCAAGTTTATTGGTCTCAACATTATCAATATATTACTTTAAAATGATCTTAAAACAACAACAGCGTTGCAAATTAATAACCACACAACTAAAGTTCAAATTCTGCTCATTTTGTTAGAGGAAAGTTTTTTCAGCATTGTTTCTAGGAAGGCTGGGGTTCCTTCGCAGAAGCAGAAAAACAGCAGCTCTGACCTCTAAGCTGCTTCATATGATTCTCACACGGTGAAAACATCCCTCCCATCTCCGCAGCAGGCGGCTGTCTGCAGGGAGCGCGCTGAGGAACGAAGCCAAACTCTGAGGAAACGCACAACTCAGGGAGCGCCGCACGCAAACACACCAAAAAAAACAAAACAAAAACAAAAAAAACGCACAACTCAGGGAGCGCCGCACACAAACACACCAAAAAAAACAAAACAAAAACAAAAAAAACGCACAACTCAGGGAGCGCCGCACACAAACACACCAAAAAAAACAAAACAAAAACAAAAAAAACGCACAACTCAGGGAGCGCCGCACACAAACACACCAAAAAAAACAAAACAAAAACAAAAAAAACGCACAACTCAGGGAGCGCCGCACGCAAACACACCAAAAAAAACAAAACAAAAACAAAAAAAAACGCACAACTCAGGGAGCGCCGCACGCAAACACACCAAAAAAAAAAATATTCAATGAACTAAAGATATGTTCTGGAAGCGAAGGTGTCTGACTCGACTCGGGGCCCTTAATGTTTTAGGTGCGCCCCTGTTTCAGCCGAATTAGCCTGTCAGTTTGTGGAAACAGCAAATCGTCCAGAAGAAGCGTTACGCTGCATCGTGACTCTGGACTCTGCCGCTCTGGAAGAAGTTATAAATCACCAGCCAAGGAAACTGGCATCACTTCCCGTCGGCGTAGTAAATCTGAGGAGTCGTTCCTTCCTCCTCATCTTCATCCTGCACCGACTCTTCATCACAGATCAGGAGCTGAAACCCTCAGCACAAGATTCATGTCTTACATGAATCTTACATCAAAATGAGGGAATTTTGATGTTAATCATCAACTATTATTTAATTTCTTTGGATGATTTACATCGGCAGAGTGCCAGGGCCACACTAAGAAAAAAAATTAAAATATAAGAATAAAGATTTAAGACTGCAAGAATAAAGTAATAATATTATGATAATAAACTAATGAGAATAAAACCATAATAATACAAGAATAAAGTTGTAATATTACGAGAATAAAATCGTAATGCCACAATTTTATTCAGATATTATTCATATTATTCAGACTTTATTCTCGAAACATTGACTTTATGTTCGTTATTATTTTATTTTCCTATTAGGCCCCAATACTCCATTGCACATTCATTATTTTTTTTGCATTGGATGTTAAAAATTAATAAATAATTAAGCTTTCTTGTCTTGTTGAGATTCAGAAAAAGTTAAGTAAATCTGTATTTTGATTTCCATTAAAAAAGGAGTAAAAATGTGATGCTATTTCATTCTGTTAATAAAATAACTTTGGTTAAATCAACAATTCAAGTTGGAATAAACAGGAGAAACTATCCGAGACCTTCCCAGTTTCTATCAGTAACGATTAAAGTTGGAGTTTGTCATCCACATAAACCCAACGCCTGCGTGATAGAAGGGACAGACAACAGTTTGCATCGCTGAGAAAATGTCAGAGGAGTGTTTTTTCTTAGAAAGGGCCAAAGGGAGGGCAGATGCCGGCCGCCACATGGACCCAACTCCTAACAGATGGTCTAGAAATCTGCAAAGACTGCAATCTGCTGATGAAAGACAAAGTTCAGGAGTCGTCTGACTCGAGTTCAACAATAATCACAACAAGTTGGAAAATTACATCTCTGAACAGACATGATGTTACTGCATGTGATTATCCACAGATGATTGAAGGTTGGGCTGACGAGCTACTGCAAAACACACAAAGTCAGCGATGGTCCATCACCTTGTCTGCTCAGAACAGCAATTAGTGGATCTCCAACAACTACTGATCTGCTTGAATCTGTTTTTATTAAGGTAAAAACAGATTCAAGCAGATCAGTGAAGGAGATGCAAGTTTTCAGGCAGGGTTAAAATGAGCTGAGCTCGGCGCTAGGAGGGCTAGGGCACTTCACCAGCGGCCATGTTTTTGTCTTAACAAATGTTAAGAAACTTAAAAAGTAACTCAGATGTAAGACTTTCTAACACCCGTATCTCCACAGAAATATACAAACTTCGTCCATCCAACCGGTGATAAATTTCCACTTTCCCATGACAGACAAAGCTATCTAGTTAGCTAGCACAAGTATGTTAGCAATGAGTTAGCAATAGCCTCAAACGTCTCAAGTCACAAAACGCAATGAAGAAGTTTGACAGACTCAAACTGTTGCCTGACAGAAACGTCCCACAAAGAAAAAGAAAAAACTGAATATAAAACTAAATTTAAGGCCTTTGAGCCGCCCTGTGGCAGCAGCTAGCAATAAATCACGTCACGTCAACCATCTGTATCCCAATGTTGCAGCACAGACCTAAAGTACAGTGGACCCCCAAAAATATTTGCAAGTCGTTGGATAGAAATTACGCCTTTTGAAGCTGGAAACACCAAAACACACAAGAAATGCTATTGGCTGGCATTCGCAAAGCAGCCAATTAAGAAGCGGCGTTCATTTCCTTGTCACTGATTGGCTGAAACCCACAAGTTTGTGAATAGGGAAGACCATCGATATTAGCTTCAGTGGTAGCTAAGACGGTTTCCACTGAGCGCACTAATGATTATTAAGGTATATTTTGTGTTTGAATTGTCAGAATAGATGGTTTATAGTGTTTTTAGATGGAGTCACAAGCATTCACAGATTCCAGCTATTAGTGGGCGAATACCGTTGAAGGTTTTCTTTTTGTCATGACCTGGTCAAGAAAAGTCCCAATGCCACAGCAGAGATTTCAAATGTTAGCACATAATGTGTTGACATCCAACTCTTTGACTTGGTACCAAAGATCTATATCTGTGGACAGCCAGGCTAGAGACAGACATGTATCGCAACTACAACACAGGATGCATCTATCTATTGAAGACTCAAGGAATCCCTCTGGGTTGGCTTTTATTGAAGTACCAATCCTTAGACTTCCCTACAACATCAAATGCCACACCAGGTCCAGGGTTCCTGCTCTGGGTTTAAAGGTTCTCAGCTCTCAGACAGAGATCTGCGGTGTAACATGTTGTTAGACGGCTGTGTGAGGTCCCAGCTGCAGGGCTGATGCTCTGTGGCCTGGAAACACGTTCATGACAGCACACGACAGCTTAAGACCACAGGACACGACGGCCACAAGAGTTACCTTGAGCAGATCCAACGTAGACACAAACTTCTAGCACGCTGGAGCAGAGCGAATGTGATGCTTACCTCTAATCAGGAGAAAGAAGAAGTGAAGCTAAACCTGAGTGAGCGAAGAGGGCAGACTCTCTAACAGGTTGGACGTCTGGAGGGTGAACTCATCTGCAGAGGGAGGCGGGCTGAGCAGAAACCACCTGATCAGACTCTCATCAGGCTCAAGCAGTTTCAGCGCTTACTGTGCATTTTTGTGTTTGACCCAAATGTTAACAATGTGGGAACATTTCAACCAACTTATTCACAAGAACAGACTTTCCTGGAAACCACTTCAACTTGTTTTCTTTCCACACCTCTCACCATCAGAGTATATGGAGCTTAAACATTTAGGAATAGTCAAACAGAGTCTACAGAAAGATATGGATGAGCCTGCAGATCCAACTTTAGCTCTGAGTACTAAGTGCTATTAAGTCAATAACACATTGGTCCATCCTTTGGGTGTAAAGCAAGGCAAGGCAAGTTTAGTTGTATAGCAGCATATTTCAGCAACCACTCAATTCAAAGTGCTGATGAAAACATTGTAGAGGTTAATAAAGAAAAGGAAAGTTTGACTACAGACTGAAATTATTGATGTTACTGTTAGTAATAATCTAAAAGATTTCAGTGTTTCGGCTGTTTTGCAGTTTTCTGGACGTTTGTTCCTGGTTTGTTGTGCATAGCAGCTGAATGCTGCTTCTCCATGTTTGGTTCTGGTTCTGATGCAGAGCAGAACCAGAAGATCTGAGAGGTCTGGATGCAAAAGCAGCAGATCTTTAATGTATTTTACTGCTAAGCCGTTCAGTGATTTATAAAACTAACAGAAGTATTTTAAAGTCTATTTTTCAATTTGTAGAGAGATTGTTGCAGTAATTAGTGCAATAAGTAAATAAATCATCACCCCTACTCTTGATTGTTCCTCTTTATGTATAAAAATAATTACTTCAATTTCCTTCTGTTCAGCTAAAGAAAGTCATAGCACCTCCATGCATTGACTGGCTTAACACTGTCACCAGGTGACATTGTAATGTACAGCTGTCCATCATCTGCACAGCTATGGTTATCTCATCATGTGTTACAATCTGAACTAATAGGAGTATGTAAATAGAAGTGGCCCCAATATGGGGCCTTATGGAACTCCAATTGTGATTTTTGCCAACTTCAGTGCAGACACAAACACCCAATAAAGACCAGAACAAACATTCACTTCCTAATGTTTGTGTATTTTCCAGACATCAGAATATGAAGGCCGTTTCGAAATAAAAACAGAACATGGCTGCTGCAGCGACTTTAGCTCAAAATAAAACAGGTTGACTCACCTGAGGCTGCTTCTGCTGCAGGCAGCCATCTAAAACCGAATCAGTGGCTTTGACCTGACCATTTGGAGTATCACCCTATAAAGCCCTACAGATATAAATATCACACTGCCTCACTGTGCAGCTGCATAAATGACTGTCTCATAAGCAGCATTAGTGTGGGATGGTGTTACATGGAGAGCAGATTGGGACCATTAGCAGCAGAACAACAAATACACCAAACAGCTCTGTTAGCAGTGAGTTCATTAGGAACCAGCTGCTGTCACCAACACTGGTTTTAAACATTAAAATACAGGTTTTAACCAGATACTAAGACAACAGTAGCTTTAATTTGTCAAAGTTTTGTTTTCCTTTTCAAACACGGTGAAAATTTGAGTATTTTTGTTAATACGTTGGATCATAAACTCTTATTTTCAGGAAACAGGAGAGTTTTGGTCAAACTCAGGTTTTAATCAGGTTTTCAAAAGCTCCGGTTTTACAACCTTCACACTAGTTTAGCTCTTTTAAATTGGACACCCTCTTTCAGCTGGTCAGCTGGCTGAAAGATGGCTGCTACTTTTATCTTGTTCTCCGAATGAGAAAACCCATGAAACAAATAGACTGCCAGGATGTGAAAACAAAAAGAGTGCCACCTATGCCTCTGATGAAGATATCACTACTTCAACACTGCATCAGGAAATCAAGAATTTATTTATTTTGATCAAATCTGTGTATGAAAATCAAGAAACCATAAATAAATGCTATAAAGAAAAAAGGCAGAAGTAGAAATTTGAGTTATTTTTCTGCTTAAATGTATGACAAAAATTATATTTTCACTTAAGATCATTATAATCTCATATCTGGCTCAGTTCTGATAAATTCTCCAATATTTGATCATATTGCTGCAATCAATAAGCAAAAAGCACCACAGAACCACCTGGGAAGCTGTTCTAGACCCACATATCTATTTTTAATCAGTTTACTGTGAGCCAATGTGGAGCCACAGCAAACAGGAGTGTGAGCGCAACAGATGAACTCACGGGGTCCCATCTGTGTTTGCTGAACCCAGATGCTGGTTCCCAGCGCTTCCAGCACTCCCAGTCACAGCGTCGTACTTGTTAAGATTTATGACTTGGAAACTGAGGCATTTTCCTGCTTTACGGAGGAATCTACTTCATTCAGGCCTGTAGGTGTTTATAACTGAGGCAGTAAATTAACACTGTACGGTTATTTCATGTAAAAGCACACGTCAAACGGTTTCATCCTGTAGCAAAACTCTGTTTAAATAAATCAAAATATCAGTTTCTATTGGGATTTATAGGAATATGTCAAGTCAAAGGAAATAATCCCGACTTTTCTTCTGTTTGTTGTTTGACATTTTATTAGGGCCAATAAATTTCTGTCAAAATACTCAGAAATTTTGAGATTAATCTCAGAAATTTTCAGTTGGTTTCAAAAAGTCAAACACTTGCAAATTTTTTCAAGTAAATATGTGAAATTAATCTCAAGTTTTTTCTTGAAAATTTCTGACTTTTGGAAATCAGAAATGTCCATGTTTTTCCTAAAAAATGTCTGAACTTAATCTAAAAAGTAACTCATTTTTCCAGCTGCAATGGCTCTGCTATCCAGTTGTACTTTTTCTACCCCTAAATTAACACACAAACTTTGGCATGATGTGAAACCTCAGAATTTAAATGAATTATTAGTGTGTATATTTGATTAATAGGGAGCAGTCTGCCCTTGTAATGTTTACGGCTGTGGAGATTCCTGCCAAGGCGGTAATAACATCTGCAGTTCGAGGTGAATATGACACGGAGTGTAAAAATGCTTTTAGTGGCCAGAATAACTAGAGGAAAACTAAATAAATTCAGTTATAGGAGGACTTTAATGTTGTTTTCTAGAGTCCATGAAGAGAAACTGTCCTCTGATCTGGGGTGAGGTTGGAGAATGTGGATGGTTCCTCCTGCTTTTTTCCACCCAACTGGTAATAGAAATGGTAATAGTAATAACTGTAGCCATTTTAGATAAAATATGTCATGTCTTCCATCATTCATAATGGGCAAGCATCATATCCCCTACTCCAACATCTCTAACTGTACAGCCAGAAGAATGAAAAGGAGTGGCAAAAGCAAACAAAGTGGATTAGCAGTGCTTGCCAATAACTAACTGTGTCAAAGATGAAGAAGACGACAGGAAGTAGTAAGAGTGTGGTGGTATGATTTTAATCAGATTTTAATTGTTTCTTATTTAATGGAAACACTGAAATTGTCTTTTTTTGACAAAGTTTTGCTCACGTTTGCAACAGAAGCACAATAAATCAGAAGCCTCAGTCAGACTGACTGCAACCAGAGATCTGTCCCACCAACAGAAACTCTTTGAAGATACATGTATGGTATCTTGGTCGTCCGGTTTGTTACTTTTTCAGCTGCTGTGGTTCTCTTTCTGTCTGCATTTTGTCAAATAAATCAAAGCCTTTGAGCAACCTGTTCCCCTCCTCGCCTGTGGGGGCACTGCACCAAGAACCACTTGTCCACTTGGCATTCACATATACATTAAAACTGCACCAGAATTCACTTCAACCAAACCAAATCGAGGTTTGTAGACAAACAAGAGTTCACTTTTTTGATTCGATTACGTATTCACGCCTCCCCAACTGAACCAGACTTTCCAGACAAATGGACTGGAGCTGGATTAAAGTGGACTAAACAGAGCTGATGTGAATGCATCATAAATTTCTCTGGGTGATAACAATTACCAAAAGCAATAATGTGAACTGTCGCATAAATCTACAGGAACTGAAATCGATGCTAAAGTGAGATAAGGCAGTTTTCCCTCCACACTGCACAGAGTCTCATTCACACAAGATGTTTCATTTTTAAATATGAATCCACTCCTCCTGAAACAACACAGATCTATTATTCAAAGAGTGGTGGCATTTCAGAACAAGGAACAGGCTTTACTCATGTAAGAAGAGCTGTCAGTAAGCAGGCACTGATGCAAGTTTGGTGTTGGAGGTTTGTAACGTGTAAAACTCCAGGTTCGGTTGCCTTGTCAGACGCCTTAGCAGGAAGTGAGCGAGAACTGAAGCAAACCTTCATCTCATCCATTTTACATCAGTGGAAGCTGCAAGCAGAGCACAACTCCTGCAAGTTCAGAGGAAACTCAGCAAAGCAGGATGTGAGGAAAGATTTGAATTATTCACCATCCTGACGCTGGTTACAGCTGAGATTAAGGCTCAAACGATTAATCATGATTAATCGATTATTGAAATAATCGTCAATCGTCATTTTTTAAGGGCAAATTTGTTTACAAAAACTTCAGAATTGATTTTATTTGTGGTTTTGGTTGTAAGTGGGTTTTCTTTTTCCTCATGTTATTTAAAATATCTTCCCGTTCCAGTTACAAAATTAGTTTATTGGTCTTTAGAAAGGGTGAACTTATATTGTTATGCTATTATCAATATATTATTTGAAAATGGTCTCAAAACAACAATATTATCATTTATCGCTTCAATTACTGGGACTATTTATCATCTAGCAAAATTTTGTTATTGAGATTATTGGATTGAATTTAAACTTTTTCTTGGGGACCGCTCAACAAGATTAGAGGAGAAACTACAAAGAGAAACATCAGATCTATTGTTATATTTTCTTTCCATCCGCCTCGCTGTATATAGACGTTTTCCCAGCAGCTGTTCATACGTGTGTGCAGCTGTTGCTCTGCACGCTCAGTGATTTCCCAGCTGCACACACTCCTTTGAAATTCCTACCTCCAAGCAGAAACGTCCGAAACGGTTCCGACCGACAAGCACGCTGCAGTACAAAAAACACGGGTGTTCATGTAAGATCTGAACCAACCCAGATCTCACACCATGAAACCGCGTAGCATCAAATTAAACCCAGAGCTAACAGCTGGGAAACTTCATGGATGCTAGCTGTGCTTCAGGGTGTGATTTATGCCAGAACCACAGGAGGACCAGCAGAAATCACACCTTCACTGAAGGTCCGCACAACATTACAAAGATTTAGGCCAGTCTTATCAATGAACCATAAACTCTGACCTTAACTGAAAGGCTAGTTATGATTCACCAAAAGAAAAGCAATTACTTCTTTTTTTGCCAATATCATTTGTATAATGTTGCATATATCTACAGAAAAAGAAAAAATGTCCATCTTAATTTTATATTTTTTGTCCAGTCCTGTATTAATTGCTGCTCTCAGGGTGTTATTCTTTCAGCAAATGGCATTAGAGTCACTATTTTCTAGCTTATTATTTGATTACTAAATTAGTTAACTTTTTCCACCCTAAAAAAATACATATATAGTATGTATATTTTAATAACTACAAAATTTATTTAATAAGTTAAAGATAGCTATAAATATTTTAGGGTTGAATGAATTTTGTAATTAGTTGTATATGCACAAAGATACAACATTTCTCACAGATAGAAATGTATATTTATCCAATATACAATATAAATATTTAAAATATATTGTTTTAATGTGTGCTTATTTGTTTTGATTTGTAAACATATTGTACAATCTCAGTTATAGTCGACTCACGGACATGTTTTTTATTCATTTATTTATTTATTATTACTACTTTGTCGGCACAATGAGCTTTAATAGAGTCTGAACTCGTCCACTGGCACCACCTCTGCACTGTGACGGTGTATTTATCAGGAGGTGGAGCTCCATCGGGTCAACGAACACAAACCAGTTCGGATGGTTTGTCCCAGTGAAACAAGACAGAGAAATCACAGTAAACCAACTGCAGGCATATTCCCTCCAATCAACTCAACCAATCAATGATCAATGGACCAACAGAGGAGCGACACGTGGTGCGCATACCTTAGCAAATCTCTTCCGCTTCAAACTAAAAGAAAAAAAAACAACTCCCACACATCCCAGGAGATAAAACACAATATTACAGCGGATGTGGAGTAACATAAACACTGATAAATAGTAATATTTAACTTCATCACCGGTTAGTTTCTCAGCTTCCTGTGAATCAAAGGAAGCAGCAAACCTCATGGCTCGCCTCATGCTAACGCTAACCTTCACCAACAACAGCTAAACCAGCTAACGCTAGCTAGCATACGACCGCCGGGGAAATAACCCGGTGTCAGCGGGGAACGGCGAGTCATTTACGGCCCTCTGTTTCTCTCCAAATGTGCCTAACAGAGCTCCGTGACTCCGGCTACCAGAGTCCATGTTGGGGGAGTGAATGAAAACAAACGCTTTACCTCACTCGAGTGCCGTGTGCATCTCCTCTCCGCTCGGTACCAAAAAAATCCTGCGCAGGTTTTACGTTCGGGAACTACAGCTCAGCCCATTCACGAACCGCACTTACGCTGTTTCCGAGAAAGATGGCGGGAATGCGCCGTTAGCCTACGCAGTCTTCGCAGAAGTAGAAACTCTTTTCCGCCTGACTGCCTGAGACGTCACGTGATTGAAATGAGGAAGCAGTGTTCAAACTACAGCAGCATTACAGGAGGAAGAAAAGTACATTTCAAATGGTCGTGTCGTGTCACTACGACGGCGTTTTAGGGTCATTGTACATAGAAATTTTCTTTAAAAATCTTGAAAATTTATGAGGTACAAAAGTAGAACATTTTCGACTTTTTTCCAGAAAATCTCTGAGATTAATCTCAAAATTTGCCAGTTTTTTTTTTTGGCAGAAATGTACTCCTTTTTATAACCCAAATAGGTCATCATCATATTTATAATGTAATTTGCCAAAACTTTGGTTTAGTTTTGTGTTTGTAATCTTTATTTTGCTTTCCTTAGTCCTCAACACAATCATATGTTCATCTTTGTAATTTGTTGTACATATTTTGTACAAATAAATAAAAAATATTGAAGTTCTGAGGACAGCAAAACAAACATATAAATTAGTTTTATTAAAAATATAGATATTTACAGTGATGATAAATTTTTGTTCAACTACTCAGACATTTCACCTTGGCTCTATTTTAATCCTCCTGTATGCTTACATAAATTAATCAGAAATATAAGAAAAAGTTGGTTTAAGTTAATTGTACAATAATAGTTAAGATTAATTCTTGTTCAGATCTGTTTTTTAGTTCAGGTATTTCATGTTTCAAATTCAAAAATACTTTATTGATCCCAAAGGAAAATTAAATGTTGTTGTGCTCAAATTATTCGAGATTCCATGTAGCAGTCTGTGTTACAGCAAAAGTGGATAAGCCTCTGACTAAAAACACTGTTTTTCATAAAGAGGATACTTGGGGTTGTCCATAATCTTTTTGATTTTAGGTAAAATCCTTTGTTCCATCATCTCCAATTGAATTTCCAATAAATCATCCTTAGCAAGCCTGTGGTGACAGTGGAGAGAGAAAACTACATTTTAACAGGAATAACCAAGCATTACAAGGTGCTGTACATGCAGCAAGACTGAAACTGAAGAGGAAAAACATGTTGTTGTGGCTAAGGTGTGTCAAGTGTTGAGTAAAGGTGTCTAAAGCCTCTAAAACCTGTTGCCAAATCTTTAAATACGTGTTACATTTAGATAATAATAGTAGGAAGTGAGTAATACCAGCCACTGAAAACAAACAGGTGACATAATCAGCAGTGGGATTCAGTAAATCAAACAGTGGAAGGGCAAATAGCATCATTTTGGGGGCATGTGTTCATTCCAAACAGGAAACTGAGTTTGATTTTGTATCATAAATAGCTGGTGTGAACGCACCATTAGGATGTTTTCACACCTGATAGTCTGGTAGATTTGGTTCCATTGGGGCCAAAATTGCAACATTTGTTCCATTTCTAGCTGCTGTGGTTCTCTTTCTCACTGCACAGAGTCAAACAAGCCAAACCATTTGAGCAACCTGTTCCCCTCCTCACCTGTGGGGGCACTGCACCATGAACCACTAAAGGAAACAACATGAAAACCTCAGAAGAAGACATTTTCTTCACAAAATGTAAACAAAAATGGAGTGGATCAGTTTTCAGTGGTTGAAGGATTTCTCTTGCTAGTGCTAAACTAGCATGTTAGCTTTGGTTGTATTTACCCAGAATGCATTGTAGTCAGTTTCCCGCTTTTAGAGTATTCTCTAGTCTGTTTGGCAGTTCACTTCAACTGAGAACGAGGTTTGTTGGCAGACCAGAGGTCACTTTTTCAGTCAGAAAAGTTTGATTACTCATTCACGCCACCACCAATGAATTGGACTTTCTAGACAAATGGGCTGGAGTTGGTGGTAATGAGCTGGAAGGAGACTACAGGGCAGAGCATTCTGGGTAAATACAACCAAAACAGATGCAATAGCTTGGTGCTAGCATTAGAAATAGCTCGTGATCATTTACCAAAGACAAAAGAGAAATCCTACAACTGCTAAAAGCTGACGCTAATCCATTTTTGTTCAAATTTTGTAAAGAAGAAAGTGTCTTTTGCAGTGTTTCTTGGTGCAGCGCCCCCACAGGTGAGCAGAGGAACAGGTTGCTCAAAGGATTTGGTTGATTTGACTCAGTGCAGCTGAAAATGTCACAAATGTTGCAGTTTTGGTCCCAAATCGAACCACATCTTCTGGACTGTCATGTGTGAAATCAGCCTGAAGCGCCTCCTGAAGTGTAAAAAAAAGGAAAATATTCCTACTTGTAACTGTCACTGCTTTTATGATACATCTCCTGTTTCTTCTTCACATTTTCAGTAATTGTTCTTTCAGTGGGCGTCTGAACTTTTAGCAGAGTGTCAGAGCAATCAGTAATTTCATCCACAATGCTCCCAGGGATCCATCGAGACGATCTGCTCTGAAACTTTGTGTCTGAATGAATTATGTGTTATGGTTCAGACTGCAGTGAGAGGAGCTGACCTTCACCGTGTGTGTGTGTGTGTGTGTGTGTGTGTGTGCGCGCGCGTGTGTGTGCGTGTGTGTGTGTGTGTGTGCGTGTGTGTGTGTGTGTGTGTGTGTGTGTGTGTGTGTGTGCGCGCGTGTGTGTGTGAAGCAGTGGGACACCAGGAGACCAAACACTGAGCTAATTTCTGTCCAGCTGGGCCTCCTTCCCGCCTCCTCCCGTCACGTTTCTCCTGATCTCAGGGAGATTAATACCAAGTGATTGGCAGCCATGTTCTCACTCAGCGCTCCAGTCATGATGCCCCAGGGTTCCTGCCAGCCGTAAAGCAATGCTGAAAGTGCCACTGTGGCTTTTACTGTCATTTAGGCGGTACCCTGCCTCAGCAGACAGACGATGAATAGCACCAATGACCACTTTGAGTTATGAGCCACACTCAGGCCTGGCCATATATATACAGGGAGCCATTTCCTGCTAGAGTGGCTCTTGTAGAGATTACAGATGTAATATTTCCTACTCTGCAACCAAAGCGGTTATGGTCTGGTGAAGCTTTCACCAATTATTATGGTACAATATTGATTCCTGCCTTTTTAAAATCACATAGTTTGTAATTAAGTGCAAATTTTTAACAAGAGTAACAATTGGAAGTATTCATCTAGTGCAGGAGGTGTGGATACAAGAACCAAACATGGGAGAGAAAAAACCCCACTAACCACTGCCATTCAAGATGGCTGCAACGGTCATAATGGACAATTTATTTTTGCCAATTTTTTATTACATATGAAAACATTTGGTGTCACATCACACATAATTAGACCATTAAAAATTATAATTTTTTTATCTTGAACTTATTGTTGTTGGTGTACAATTTTTCAAGATGGACTCTGTGGTTGTCCTGGAATTAGATGAATGTGTTTGGTGTCAAATCAGGCATATTTACACATATTTCGAACCATACACTGAAACAGGTGGTCTAACTTTAAACATCTGAGCTAATTTATTAGAATTAATTAAGTAAAT